>NC_062274.1:41303549-41603984 GCF_916048215.2 Malus sylvestris
AAAATAATAATGTTTTTTTATAATTGTATTAATACATTTTGTTAGCTTTTTTGGTCTTCACATTTTGTTTGGTAGCTTTTATGCCCCTTGACATTTGTTTTCCTAAGTGAATCATTTAATGTTCATGTTCATTGAGATGTTTTCTTTTGGTATAAACCTATAATAATTTTTTCTTTTTAATTATTGATTACTAGAGCCAATGCTAATTTTAAATTACTGATTTTTTAAGTATAGTTGTTACATCTCGGATTAACTGATTGATGTAGAAAGCTGCACTATAGAGGTTGATTTTTTAAATACATTGGACAACATAATTGTTTTAATTAGTAATGTATTCTTTTACCTGTTTTTTAAATATTCATGTTTTGTGAAAAACTAGACCTAGCATTCGTGTTGTGTTTTCCGTGTTCGTGTCATTTTTGTGTCATACCTGATATCTTAACTGGTCGTGTCGTGTAACACTCGTTAAAATAAACAGGTAAAATGATCCGACCGGAAATTGACAGGATAATTTTAACAAGTAATATGATCCGATTCGTTACTTGGAAAATATATTTTAAACCAATAAATAATCAAATGAAAAACATAATACTAAATAAGTATATACATATTATATTGTCATATTCAAAATATAAAAACGTATTTTTCTTTTAAGTATATTTTCGCTTACTTAAATTGATCAAATGGTAAAATTGGAAAATATTGGAATAGAGAAGGGGGTTTTTCGTCCAAAAAAGTTCTAATAATATAAGTGAAATAGAATCCAACGGTAAAGATTCACTCTATCTTACCGCTGTTATTTAAATAAAGTCTTTAATAGTTTTTTAATTAACGTAGAAGTGTAAAAAATATAGAAAAAAATATATATAAATGCTCGTAATGACAAATTTTACAACTTTCATGAAGAGTTTAACTTCGAAATTTGCTACTATAATTATATAAATTATAGATCAAAATTTAACCGTTGATTGTTGTTTATATTTACGCTTCATTGTTCTTATCAATTTTTTTTTTTTTTTTTTTTTTTTTCAGATTTTCCTTTTTGAAAACATGATCTATTAGAGGATGCAGGAAGATGAACGGTTTGGATCGTTGATATTATATTCAGAGTTTTATGGTTAGTGAAAATATTGCTTGATGTTTATAAAGTTTCTACAAACTATATGACATCGACTCATATATCAATTAACCATAAATATTGAAGCATGATATCAAAGATCTAAACCGTTCATCTTCTTACATCT
The DNA here is from genome assembly GCF_916048215.2 of Malus sylvestris. Lineage (NCBI taxonomy): Eukaryota > Viridiplantae > Streptophyta > Magnoliopsida > Rosales > Rosaceae > Malus > Malus sylvestris. The sequence goes on from NC_062274.1 coordinate 41,304,794, forward strand.
ATCAGATGATCATGTTTTCAAAAAAGAAAATTTTAAAAAGAAATTCAGTAAGAAGAATAAAGCGTAAATGACAATCAACGGTTAAATATAAATTTAAGGTTTATGGATTATAGTGTTGGATTTCGAAACTGATCATTTCATAAAAGTTGTAAAGCTTGTCACTATGAGTGATTGTATATTTTTTTTTACATTTTTTACACTTCTACAATAATAATTATTAATTTTATTAATTTTGCCCTCAAATAAAAATATTATTCATGAGGGTTTGGAGGATTTTAAAAATCTAAACGATAATGTAAGTGTAACCATTATCTACTCATGGATGAATAATGATGAATCACGAGTGTTTATATATTCTTTCATATTTTTCATATTTGTATGTATGTCTTCTTAGTTCTTGCCTATACACATACTATACTAATTGACACACCCCGATCCTAGAATAAATGGGTGCTGGCCGTCACGTGAGCGTGATGTAACCAAAAGTGCGACGCGGAAGCAAAAGATATGAGAAATACAAAGGAATAAAAACCAACTACTAGCAGTAGTATCCAACTAGCATGCTAGAGTGAGTTTAAGTGTACAGTACACAATTTCAGAGCATAAATATTAGGTGCAGTCAAGTAGGACTATAATTAAATTACAACACTCGCAGGTGAGTCCTACATGCAGGAAGTCTGTCAGAACGCCGAAGAAAACCTCGTGAGCCACCAACTGCTAACTAGAACCTGGAGGGGCGCAAAACAAAATTAAGTGGGTCAGTAAAACCAAAGTTTTCAAAACATTTCATTTAAAACATTTCCAACTCCTCACTGTAAAACCTGTAGACTTTCCCAGAAAATAACATAATAGCATAATATTTGTTCAAATCTCTCAAAACATTAATCTTTACCAAAATCCAGCAAGTATGCCATGCAATAATGTCAATGACAGAATATGGATGCATCAATATAACATGTGACATAATGAATCAACCGGAGACCCTGCAGTTGGTCCTGTACGGTTAATCCCATAGCTCAATATCCAACTCAGCCGGAGTCACCACGGTGACCTGTACGGCACTACTCTGCACATAAATCGAAACTACCTAAAGTAGTCTGTACAATAAGAAAGGTGGAAGAATACGCTCTAGTGCTTCTCTCATCAATCATCTGTGCGCATAATCTAAGATCACCTACTAGTCGGAACCACCTCTAGTGATCTATACGACTAGCATGTCAGAACCCTCACATGATCTGTACGACATGCACATACTTGGATCCAAGGTGAGCGTGCGGTGCGGTGAATAATATAAGCACTAACACCAGGGGTGCAGGTTATGAGCTCTCAACATAATTCACATCATCAATGATTCACATGAATAACATAAAACTCACCTGATACTCACATGTGCGTTCACAGCACCAATTTATATATATATATATATATATATATATATATATATATGCATCAATTACTAATTCATATAATTCATAATATGCATGCATGGCATTTGAAAACATACTTTCATATAAATTCAATTTCTAGGAAAATCAATAGTATATAGGTATATACGGAAAACAAAACTGCCCACTCACTGGTAAGTCGATGGGTCGTAACCCCCGTGACGTCCCTGGATGCGCTCGTCCTTGGGATATGTGTCACCTATATGTGAAACAACTATAAAAACGTTAATTAAAGCACATAACTGACAATTCGTAATAACTTTTTATACGATGCTCAAATTGGGTATACAAATATACCACATCGACCTACTCGACGTCACGGACGTCGAGAAATTTTTGGAAAAATTTTCTGAGCCTGCACGCGCCCCCACGCGCCTGGTCAGGCACGGGTCCACGCGTTCCCCACGCGCCTGGTCAGGCACGGGTCCACGCGTTCCCCACCCGCATCTCCTACCTCGGGCTTGCCAGACTGGTTTTTCCGGTGGTAGGAAAACTGGAGATTTTTCAATCTCCTTGTTCTCCGTCATTTCTCAACCATTTTCTTCGTATGTTATATCAAAATGAAGCCCTAAGCATGTAGTTTCACGTTACACTACTTTGAGGCTCTAAAAACTACAAAATCTCATCGAGAAATTCCAAGAAAACCGGCCAATTTCGAACCCAATGATTCCGACGTCTAAAACCTTCAAACGAAACACTCCGAGCTTCCTTGGGACCTCACTAAGCTCACTATAAGCTTAGAATTCCTTGAAAATCAACATATCATGATTGCATGAACAGTGACATAAAACTAGGGTTCGGGTTTCATGTGATTTCGAAGGTTTCACGTTCTAAAACTAGTACCAAACGACTCAGAAGGTCGAAAGGATGAAGAACCATACCTTTTTGGCGTCGATCCGTGAAAGTTCAAAGGTATTGGCCTCGTCCGTACGGTTTCAAGAGGGAGAGAGTGAGACTGAAACGGAGAGGAGAGAGAGAGAGAGAGCACGGGGGAAAGGGAGAGGGTTGTCCCGTGTGTGTGTATGTTGTGTGGTCCACCTCAAACCATCACCATCCATTTCATTTTCTAAGTCTCTAACCACAAAAATACAATCCAAATTTTAATCCAACTTAAATTATTTTCTCCAAAAGTTTAGGAATGTATTTAGTCCAATAATATGTCACACACACACATACCTTAATATCCGTCAAGGGTAATTCCGTCATTTCATGTTCCTGATATATAGAATCCCGGGACGGGCTGTGACAATCTCCCTCCTTATAGAATTTCATCCCCGAAATTCATATGACCAAACAATCCGCTTAATACTCATAAAATAACCTTGGATACATCTCTCTCATTCGATCTTCTGTCTCCTAAGTAACTTCTTCTACTGAATGGTTCCTCCACAATACTTTCACCAAGCTCGCTGTCTTATTCCTTAGAACCTTGTCTTTCCAATCCAAGATAGTCACTGGTTCCTCATCATACGTCAAATCCGGATTAATCTCCAAAGGTTGAGGAGGAATCACATGTGAAGGATCTGAAACATAATGTCGAAGCATTGAGACATGAAACACATTATGTATCTTAGATAACTCCGGAGGCAACTCCAACCTGTAAGCAACTTCACCGACCCTCTCAGTGATCTCATAAGGTCCTATGTACCTAGGACTTAATTTGCCTTTCTTTCCAAATCGCGCTACACCTCTCCAAGGTGACAATTTCAAGAATACCAAATTACCCACATCATAAACTCGATCAGTATCATGTCTATCTACTAAAATTTTTTGTCGATCCTGGGTCACTTTCAGGTTAGACTTAATCAGCTGAATATTTTGAGTAGTCTCATCCACAATCTCTAGGCCTTCTAACACTCTTTCGCCAACCTCTGACCAACACAATGACGTACGACAAGCTATACTATAAAGAGCTTCAAATGGTGACATACCAATGCTCGAATGAAAACTATTATTGTAGGCAAATTCCATCAAGTCTAGGCGGTCATGCCAAGAATCACCAAACTGTAACACTGAAGATCTCAACATATCCTTCAACGTCTGAATAGTCCTCTCTGATTGACCATCGATTTGAGGATGATAAGCAGTGCTGTAAAGCAGTTTCGTACCAAGAGCTTCCTGAAAAGCTACCCAAAACTTAGAAGTAAATCTTGGATCTCGATCAGAAATAATATTCACTGGAACTCCATGATACTTCATAATCTTCGTGATGAACAATTTAGCCAATTTATTCAGAGGATATTTTTCCCTCACTGGAATGAAATGCGCTGACTTGGTAAGCCGATCTACAATAAAACACCATCAAATCCATTTCGTGTACAAGGGAGCTTATACACGAAATCCATAGTTATATTTTCCCATTTTCACTGAGGAACAGGAAGTGGTTGCATTCGCCCAAAAGGCTTCTTTCTTTCCGCTTTGACTTGCTGACAAACAATACATCTACTTACATATTATGCAATTTCCCTTTTCATACCCAGCCAATAATAAAATGGTCGAATGGTATGGTACATCTTAGTTCCTCCAGGGTGCATCGCATAAGCTGAACAATGTGCTTCATCCAAAATCTCTTTCTTTAATTCCTCATTATTTGGCATATACATTCTGTTTTCCTGCATAAGCATGCCATCTGATTCTCGAATCCTGAGGTCTTTCTTTTTCCCTTCATTTCTCAATTGAATCATTTCTTGAATTTCTTCATCAACCATCTGAGCTTCAAGTACACGATCAACCAAAACTGGCCTGACTTGAAAACTAGTAAGAAAAGCTTCTCTTCGATTTTCTAACTCCAACTTTACTCCAATAGCTTTCAATTCTGAAAGAAGAGGAACACGGCAATCATACAAAGCATTGAGTCGACCTTGAGGTTTCTTACTCAGTGCATCAGCTACCACATTTGCACGACCCGGATGATACTCAATAGTGCAGTCATAATCACTTAGTAATTCCATCCACCTTCGCTGACGAAGGTTAAGATCATGCTAAGTAAAAAGATACTGAAGACTCTTATGATCTGTGAAGATCTTACACTTCTCACCATAGAGAAAATGTCTCCAAATCTTCAAAGCAAAGACAATGGCTACCAATTCAAGATCATGAGTAGGATAATTCCTTTCATGAATCTTCAACTGTCGAGAAGCATAGGCAATCACTCTATTATGCTGCATCAAAACACATCCCAAACCATTCAAAGAAGCATCACTAAAAATCTCAAAGTTACCGCTATCATCAGGAAATACCAATACTGGAGCATGAGTGAGGCAATATTTCAATTGCTAGAAACTTTGCTCACAATTCTCGTCCCACTCGAACTTAACATCCTTCCTGGTTAACTTCGTTAATGGCAAAGTAATCATAGAAAAATCTTGAACAAACCGTCGATAATAACCTGTTAGACCAAGAAAACTCCGTACCTCAGAGACTGTTCGTGGTTGTTCCCAATTCTCCACTGCTGCTATCTTTTGAGGATCTACTTGAATTCCTTGTGCCGATACTACATTCCCCAAAAATGGCACTTCATTCAACCAAAACTGACATTTATTGAACTTGGCATACAACTGATGCTCCCTCAATTTCTTTAATACCAAGTTAAGATGTCGAATATGATCTGCTTTAGACTTAGAGTATACCACAATATCATCGATAAAAACAATAACAAATCTATCAAGATATTGCTGGAATACCTCATTTATTAACCTTATGAAAGCTGCAGGTGCATTAGTCAATCCAAATGGCATCACCAGAAATTCATAATGTCTATAACGGGTCCTAAAAGCCGTCTTAGGTACGTCTTCATCTTTAATCTTCAACTAATAATATCCAGATCTCAAATCAATCTTAGAGAACACACACGCACCTTTCAGCTGATCAAACAAATCATCGATGCGAGGCAATGGATAACGGTTTTTAATCGTTACCCGATTCAATTGCCTATAATCAATACATAATCTTAGAGTTCCATCTTGCTTTCTTACAAATAATACCAGAGCTCCCTAAGGTGTAGTACTAGGTTGAATGAAACCTTTATCAATTAATTCTTGTAACTGAATTTTCAACTCTCTCAGTTCAACTGAAGCCATTCTGTACGGAGTTAAAGATATAGGATCTGTACCTGGAAGCAAATCAATAGAAAATTCCACATCTCTATCTGGCGGCAATTCCGGCAAATCATCTGGAAATACATCAGGATAGTGCTTGACTACTCCAACTTCCTCTACACTGTTAGGGGCAACATCATTTAACACCACATGTGCTAAGTATCATTGACATCCCTTCGATAATAACTTCCTTGCTCTCATGGCAGAAATAACACCATGTCTCACCCTGCTTCTTTCACCCACAAAAGTAACATCCGGTAATCCAAGACGATAAAAGGTAACAGATTTCCCGTAACAAGCAATATGGGCACGATTAAAATGCAACCAATCTGCCCCTAGAATCACATCAAAATCCACAATATCTAACGGGATAAGATTAGCTGGCATAACTACACCATCTACCATCACTGGACACCCAGGATAAACACTATCAACATAACATTTGTCCCCTCTAGGCATGGCAAACTCTAAATCAAATCCTAGAGGTGAAAGGTGAGGTTGAGTCATTTGAGCAAACGTATGAGAAATCACTGAGTGTGTAGCACCACGATCAATCAAGACTCTAGCAAAATAACCAAGAATATTTAACGTACCCATGATCAAATCTGGATGGTTCTGAGCATCTTGCAGTGATATGTGATTAACACGTCCCTGAGCTTGCTGTCGTCCACCACGACCTCTGTTGCCTTGGTTACCTCGTCCCTGTGAAGCACGTCCGTGTCCTGACTGATTAGACTGCCTAGATGATCCTGCACCATTAGCAGTAACCTCTCCCTGTCGGGGCTGACCTCCCTGATGCCACTGCGACCCGTTGACTGGCATGGAAGAATAAGAAGTATAACCTCTAGGGTCTTGGGAATACCCAGTCTGAGAATAAGGATCCTGGGAATATTGATACTGTCCGGAAGCATAGGGAGCAGCATCACCCTGATAGTGGTAAGCACCATCACGACCCGTCTGACCATAACTGCTTAATCCAAAGTTCTGCTGAATCGGCGCTGGAGGTGGCATAGCAGACTGCTGAGTTTTCAACTGACTTTGGGGACACTGGGCAGCCCTATGTCCCATCTGTCCACAAGTGTAGCAAGCACCACCACTACCACTTCTCCTACACTCTTCATGATGTCTGAAGTTACAACGGCGGCACAACGGAGCACCAGAACCACCAGCACCACCAAAATCTCTCTGTCTCTGAAATCTGGGCCCGCCAGCAAATCTTCCACCTCTTCTCGGGCCTGTGACACTAAATCCTCCACTGGAAGAACTCGAACTCGCTCCACTTTTCTTGAAATTCTGCGTCTTACGGGGTCCCTGAGTGGAGATACCCTTGCCCTTATCATCTTTCTTTTGATTATCATTCTTGTCCTCATCATCCTCACCGTCACTAGGAAGGTTGTCGAAATCCTCAATCCGAACCAAAATCTCGAAAAACTCATGATAATCGGTGCAAGGAAGCGCACGAACAAAAGTCCGCCATTTCCTCTTAGTTCCCAGCTTAAAATGGCGAAGCATCTCTACCTGATTACCAGCTGTATTAGGATCATAACGAGACAAGTCTGTAAACTTCCTGTAATACTCATGCGCCGACATATTCTTTTGCTTCAATCGAGTGAACTCCTGCTTCTTGCGATCAATGTACTCCGGAGGGACAAATATTTTCTTAAAATTCTCTTTGAATACTTCCCAATTAGGTTCCATCTCAGGGGACATAAACTGAGTTTGATTTCTCCACCAAGCTGCAGGCTCTCGTCCCAAAAACCAAGTAGTGGTCTCAACCCATCTATTAGCAGGAAAATTCCTTTGACTCTGCATCACCTGAAAAGTCTTCTCAATATGGTCTAGCCACTTTTCTGCCCCTTCATGACCTTCATTACCCATGAAACGATCCAATTTCTGATTATACATAGTCTCTAGAGGTGTCATCTGAGGAGGAGGATGAGGGAGGATTGCATTTTGAAAGGCATGGGCCATCATTTCCCCTAATTGAGTTATATCAGGGAAATTAGGCTCAGAAGCATGGCGTGATTCCCTATGAGGCGGCATAATTCTGACAGAAAACATCAAAAGATCATTAAAGCTTAACAATTATACAGGACTGCAACCTAGGCTCTGATACCAAACTAACACTCTCCGATCCTAGAATCAATGCGTGTTGGCCGTCACGTGAGCGTGACGTAACCAAAAGTGCGACGCGGAAGCAAAAGATATGAGAAATACAAAGGAATAAAAACCAACTACTAGCAGTAGTATCCAACTAGCATGCTAGAGTGAGTTTAAGTGTGCAATACACAATTTCAGAGCATAAATATTAGGTGCAGTCAAGTAGGACTATAATTAAATTACAACACTCGCTGGTGAGTCCTACATGCAGGAAGTCTATCAGAACGCCGAAGAAAACCTCGTGAGCCACCAACTACTAACTAGAACCTGGAGGGGCGCAAAACAAAATTGAGTGGGTCAGTAAAACAAAAGTTTTCCAAAACATTTCATTTAAAACATTTCTAACCCCTCACTGTAAAACCTGTATACTTTCCCAGAAAATAACATAATAGTATAATATTTGTTTAAATCTCTCAAAACATTAATCTTTACCAAAATCTAGCAAGTATGCCATGCAATAATGTCAAAGACAGAATATGGATGCATCAATACAACAGGTGACATAATGAATCAACCGGAGACCCTGCAGTTGGTCCTATACGGTTAATCCCATAGCTCAATATCCAACCCAGCCGGAGTCACCACGGTGACCTGTACGGCACTACTCTGCACATAAATCGGAACTACCTAAAGTAGTCTGTACGATAAGAAAGGTGTAAAAATACGCTCTAGTGCTTCTCTCATCAATCATCTGCGCGCATAATCTAAAGTCACCTACTAGTCAGAACCACCTCTAGTGATCTATACGACTAGCATGTCGAAACCCTCATATGGTCTGTACGACATGCACCTACTTGGATCCAAGGTGAGCGTGCGGTGCGGTGAATAATATAAGCACTAACACCAGGGGTGCATGTTATGAGCTCTCAACACAATTCACATCATCAATGATTCACATGAATAACATAAAACTCACCTGATACTCACCTGTGCGTCCACAGCACCAATTCATATATATATATGCATCAATTACTAATTCATATAATTCATAATATGCATGCATGGCATTTGAAAACATACTTTCATATAAATTCAATTTCTAGGAAAATCAATAGTATATAGGTATATACGGAAAATAAAACTGCCCACTCACTGGTAAGTCGATGGGTCGTAACCCCCGTGACGTCCCTGGATGCACTCGTCCTCGAGATAGGTGTCACCTATATGTGAAACAACTATAAAAACGTTAATTAAAGCACATAACTGACAATTCGTAATAACTTCTCATACGGTGCTCAAATTGGGTATACGAATATACCACATCGACCTACTCGATGTCACGGACATCGAGAAATTTTTAGAAAAAATTTCTGAGGCTGCACGCGCCCCCACGCACCTTGTCAGGCACGGGTCCACGCGCCCCCCACGCGCGTCTCCTACCTCGGGCTAGCTGGACTGGTTTTTCCAGTGGCCGGAAAAGTGGAGATTTTTCAATCTCTTTGTTCTCCGTCATTTCTCAACTATTTTCTTCGTATTTTATATCAAAATGAAGCCCTAAGCATGTAGTTTCACGTTACACTACTTTAAGGCTTTAAGAACTACAAAATCTCACCGGAGAAATTCCAAGAAAACCGGCCAATTTCGAACCCAATGATCTCGACGTCCAAAACCTTCAAACGAAGCACTTCGAGCTTCCTTAGGACCTCACTAAGCTCACTATAAGCTTAGAATTCCCTGAAAATCAACATATCACGATTGCATGAACAGTGACATAAAATTGGGATTCGGGTTTCACGTGATTTCGAAGGTTTCACGTTCTAAAACTAGTACCAAACGACTCAGGAGGTCGAAAGGATGAAGAACCATACCTTTTTGGCGTCGATCTGTGAAAGTTCGAGGGTATTGGCCTCGTCGCACGGTTTCGAGAGGGAGAGAGTGAGACTGAAAAGGAGAGGAGAGAGAGAGAGCATGGGGGAAAGAGAAAGGGTTGTCCCGTGTGTGTGTGTGTTGTGTGGTCCACCTCAAATCATCACCATCCATTTCATTTTCTAACTCCCTAACCACAAAAATACAATCCAAATTTTAATCCAACTTAAATTATTTTCTCCAAAAGTTTAGGAATGTATTTAGTCCAATAATATGTCACACACACACATACCTTAATACCCGTCAAGGGTAATTCCGTCATTTCACGTCCCCGATATATAGAATCCCGGGACGGGCTGTGACACTAATTTATTTTAATTTTGGACAACAACATGTTAAGTAAAATTTATCCTAGTAATGATAATAAGGAACTCTCATAATAAAAATAAATAATGACTAAAACTTTTTTTTTAACTTATATAGAATAATAATACAAAACTATATATTTAATATAGAATATATTGTATATATTAATATAGCTATTGTATTTTATAATAAATCTTTTAGTAATTAAATTTTAAAAGTATCAAAATAATTTTTTTCTTAACAGGTCGAAACAGGTTACTCACATGTTACCCACGTGTATACCCGTTAATAACGGGTCACCTGATAATGACCTCATTAGTTATCGTGTTGACCAGAAACCTGTTATTTTCGTGTCATGTCAGAAACTGCCAGGTCTAGAAAAAACGCTTATTAAATCTTATAAGTTTTTGTCAGTTGCTAATAAAGAAAGTTTTTGTTTTTTGTCACAGGCTTTTAAATTGTTATGTTTTACAAGATCTTAGGCTATTCTATGTTGTGCTAGAAGAAAATAGCAGTGAGGTGAGTGCCCTAAATTCTTATGAGTATTAACTTTAAAACAATTATAAATTTTGCTGTATGCTTTTAGTTGTGTTGTTGTCATTACAACACAATGCCTTTCTTTCAGAAACCCGCTTTTGGGAAGGTACCATACCGGAAGAAAGAAGAACAGACTATAGGAAGTCTTTTTTTATCATGTGTTTATTAATTTTTTTTCTTTGTCATCCTCTTTTGTAGTTCTTTGTTTAACAACTGTTTATAATAATTTGTTTCCAACATGTCTAAAAGACCTATAAACACTTTACCAAATGATGATGTCCAACATGAACACAACACAACAAATAATGATTTAGCTGTTACAGTCGAGCATAGTCATCAATCAAAGAGAGTGTGTAGAACCAGTTATATGCAGAATTTTGCAAATGCTCTTTTATATGAATTTGAAACATCTGCTTCTCAACCTTCGCCCTTTCAAAATCAATGTAGTACCAGCAAGTCAAATGGTATTCAATATGTTCTTGAAAATGTTAATCGCAATGAAATGGATTATGCTGCATTTGTTCAAAATGTTATCGACCCGTATGATAAAAAAGGAAAAAAAGGTTGTCAGTCTCTCAAATGATCTTTAAAACATGACTGATAAAACTTTTGATGATGAGAATTTCAATCTTACAAATAAAGGTCAAGCGGTTTTTTCAGAGAAACATAACTGGTAGGTTTTTAATTTTATATAATAATATTTTTATCTAAAATTGTAATTTATGTGTTTCCCTAATGTCATTCTATGCTTATACCATCTTTTTCATTTGTTTTTCGTATTTTGTGCGTGTAGGAATTATTAAGAATTATGTCGACTTGAGTGATAGAAGCATATTTATGTGACTTAGTTAGCTTGTTTTCTTGCATTTTCCTAGTTAGTTAGTGTTTATTATAGTGTTTTAAGCTATTTTCGTGTGTTTGTAGGCCCAAATGACAAAGTTGGCAAGAAAGTGCATTTTGGAGCATTTTAGAGCAGTTTTGGACTGGAATGGATAACTTACATATGAAGCACAAGGAATGGACGAATTTGAAGTTCAAAAGAGGCTAGGAATGTGCTAAAGAGTTGAAGAAATTAATTCAAGACATTGAAGATAAGAAATCACCTCAAAAGAAGGAGATATTATCCAAACTGTCTTATCTTATCCAAAACCTTATCCAACCTTATCTCATCCAAATTAACCTTATCTTATTTTATCATATCCTAATCCTATCCTACCTGAATTCCAGCTGCAAGGGGGACTCCTTATCACATTAGAATACCTAATATCTGATTTTAGAAGCCCTGAAACAATGCAAATAACCTGATCCTTTTTCCCCTAGAAATTTGACGAATTTAATCACTTTCTAGAAGCTTTGTGCTGAATTTTCTAGTCCTATTCCTCTACGATTGTGTAATCCTTCTCTTCCACTACTTTACGCAAAACCCTAACTTATAAATACATATTTTCTGCCACAATTCAAACCACCACCCTCTACCATATTTTTCTACATCATTCACCACACACACCTTATTGTGCCGTAGCTTTGCAAGGAGATAGGAGAGAGGAACCCTTTGCCGTGCCTTGTCATTCACATTGGATTGCTGGAGCGTTCTTAGGTGTTTTTTTATCTTTTACTTTCAATGTCTAATTAAATGTTATCTTCAGTTTTTAAAGACATGAGGAACTAATTTCTTTTTAGTTAGAGGTGAATTTGAAGCCATGATTATATGCTTTATATGAATTGATTACATCCAATTATTGTTTCTTGAGTCTTGAATGTGATTTGCTTATCTGAGTTATTAAAACTTGTTTATGTATGTTGATTGAAGATGCATACTTAGTTTGCATGCATGAACTTGATGCTAGAGTATAAGGGAGTTTCATCTAATCGTTATGAACTTATATTCACAAGTAGTGGAAGTCACTAGTTATGATTGTGTTAAGTAAATCCTAGGCAGGAGTATCATGCTTTTTATAGTTACGAATGCCTCGTCAATGCTTATGATTTTCAAAGAACTTAATGACCTTTGATATGTTTTCTATCATTTTTTTCATACTTAGGGGACTTGAGAAGGATAATTTGGTTGTGATGCGTATCCCGTCCAATTTAATGAAATAAGGAAAATCTGATGGTTAATTTGTGCTGTCACAGTTAACTTGGGGTGTTGTCATTCATGGTTTAAAGGAACAATACTGGAAATTGGTTTATGTTTGCATGTCATGTGTGGAGAAGGATCCTCTAACTAGCCTTTTACCCTTTTCAATTCACCAAACTCGTTTTATTGAAGTGTTTTATGCAAAGTTCCTGTTTTAAGTTTTAAATTCGTCAAAACCATTCCCCCATTCATTAAGTCTTGTTAGTTGAGTCATAATCTGTTTTCTTTTAGTCTTTTGAGTCAAGTTAAGTCTTATTTTCGTCAAAATCACTTGTTAGGTCTAGAATTAAGTCTTTTTGATTGTTTGTTGCAGTTTTGAGTCTATCGAGTCTAGTTTAGTGTTTTTGAGTCTTATTTGTGTTGATTAGCAGCCCTAGTTAATCCTCGATCTAGAACGATCCCTACTTACATCTTTGCTACAATTGTCAACAATAAGGTTTAATTTGTGTGTCAAGTAATTTTCACATCAGGGAGATAAGAATTATAGATGTAATTATTGTGGTGCTTATTTTTGGTTAAAAGAATCTTTGATACAAACATGTAGAAAAAATGAACCTATTTTTATAGTTTGTTGCCAACAAGGAAAGATTAAATTGCCACCTTCAAAACCAACCCTATTTTTTTTTTTTAGATTCATTGCTTGATCCAAATGGAGGTCAAATAAGTTTGTCACTTAGAGAAAATAGAGCTTACAATTCCATGTTTTCTTTTACTTCTATGGGTGCAAAAGTTGATCACTCAATTAATGATGGATCAACTCCTTACATTTTCAAAATTAGTGGTCAAGTTTGTCATTTAATGGTTCTCTTATCGCTGATAATGAGACTCCAAAATTTACTCAGTTATATGTTTATGACACATAAATGAAGTGCAAAATCGTTTAAAAGCTTTTAACTGTGATGAAAATAATAAAAGACTTGATCCAAGAATTGTTGAAGGTTTGATTAAAATGTTTGATACAACAAATGAATTGGTTCAACTTTTTCAATAAGCAAGAGATAAGTTTGAAACTGAAGGCCTCATTTCTTTAAAAATGACATTGTTAGGAAGACAACTAAATGATGGCAAGCAATATGACAAACCGACAAGTGATGAGATAAGTGGTGATATAGGTCTGTCTGATTTTAATAGAGATAACATTATAGAGTCTAAAAGTGTAAGACCCGTCCCCAATTATTATGATTTTTATAATTTTAAAATGTGAAATTTCGAAAATGCCTTCGAGGTAAATGCATTGACTTGTGTTGACTGCCTTGTCATGTCATGTAAGGTTTGTTTTCTTGGCGTATCCTCGTAGTACTCATTGCTATGGACACGTGGATGCAATCGGAGCGCAATTTGGAGTTATAACGAGGGAGATACGGACGTTTAAAGTCGGAGCGCAATTTTTTAGAAAGCTCCAGAGTTTTGGAGCATAATTTGTTGGAACCAATTGTATGGCCCATATTGAAGAGAAATGGTGATGGACGGATGAAATGAAAGAAGCAAGGAGAGAAATAAGTGCAAAGAGGGAGGGAGATGACCAATTAGAGAAGAGAACAAGGAGGGGAAATGAGAGAAAGGGGAAACGAGGGATCCTTGACTCGTGCCCCTTTTGACCCGACCTGACCTGATCGGTTCTCACGCTTCTGGCGACTTTCCGCCCATTTTTCTGGCGAATTACATCAAACCATCACTGGAAAACCCTCCATGACTTTCCCTTTACCTATTCCACCAAAAAAAATGGATGAAATTGGCTTTGAAATTGTGAAACCCGCACCGGTGGGTGCGAGAGTTCTTTGCCTTCGATCGAGAAAATATGAAACAAATTTCTTCAATTATTACCACCCATAGCATCCTCTTGAGGTCAGGAACAAAGCCCAATCAATGGTTGGGGTGTCAGAGTTAATTTGAGGACGAATCATGAACACCCAAATTCTAGGGTTCCGACAGGTTCAAGTGAAATTGAGGCTTTTCCTGGCCAAATTGGCCTTCGTCACAGGTATGAAAGTTGCTCCTCTCATTGAGATCTTCATTTCTGTAAATTTTGAGAAATTTTGGAAATAGTTGAATATTTCGACAAGTCGGGGTGGCCGACCGCCACCTGCGGCGGCTTGTGCAACGGCGCGTGGTCCGCGGGCCGCCAATGCTATTTTACGCTAAATTGATATCTTCATCTTAGATTTGATATCCGTATGATGTGATTTGAGCATTTTGAACTTAGTTCTATTAAGGTTCGCTGCTTGACTGTTTTAGCAATTGACGATTCGATCGTTGGATCGTCATCAAAATTCAATATGTTATAGTACGTAATATTTGAGGAATGTAGAACTTATGGATCGGGAATCCGACATACGGATCTTCCCGAATTAGATTTGTAGGTCTATATAATAAAACGTCGACCACCACTTGATGTTGGCAATTGGCGGAGATCCGACCGTTGGATCGTTCCGAAACTTTAGTATGATATTCTAGAAGCATAATGTGGGTCTTTGGAAGTAATGGATTGGAAATCCGTAATGCGGACCTTTCGGATTGAATTACGTAGGGATGTGTTTATGTAAATTATGTATTCTATCGATAAGAATTCTGAGATATGGTTTGATAATTATTCTAGGCACCGATCATTCGTGACGCCTTGATGATTGTGCTAGGGAGTTGTAGTGCGGACTCCAGGTGAGTGGGCTTTTGGTTTTCTATATATATATGTATATATGCCTTATATTTCCCAGAAATTGTTTTAAATGAAATTACGTTCTAAATGCCATGTCATACTTGCATTATATTTTAGTATTGGCATTAGTAAAGATATGCACATTATTGCATGACATTGCAGACGCTCATGTAAGCTTCAGGTGAGTATATTGATGATAATGATGGTAGAGTGTTATGATATTGAAATGCATTTAATGTTTATTATACTGCACCCCGGTGTTTGTGCTCTGCCCGAGGTCAGGGCCTAGCCTTCATGTGATTGTTCACCTCCCGCACCACGCTCACCTTGGATCCAAGGCAGGTGCCAGCCTGTCGTACAGACCACATTAGGTGGTTTGGACTCGTAGGTGATTTGCGATACTTCGCACAACCTTCACGTGATCGTAGCATTTGAGCGTATTTATTTACACCCAACCTGTCGTACAGACCACCTTAGGTGGTTCCGACTCATGTGCAGGAATTGATTGGTGAGATATAAGTTCAGCCGTACAGGTCACCTTAGGTGACTCCAGCTGACATATCATTTTACATTGAGTTATTTCACCTGGCTTACATATTTATTACTGAGGTACTTGATGGCATACATTTGGTTTTTACTGCTCTCGAGCATGATTTCTATATACGTGAGTATTGTTATTTTCTGGGAAAATTATACGGGTTTTATGGTGAGGGGTTATTATTATTATTTTTGGAAAGAGAAATGGTTTCAAAAAGCTTTGTTTTTACCCACTCATGTTTTTTTTTCTTTCACCCCTCCAGGTTCTAGTAGCAAAGTTTCCGTATCGACGAGGATTCTTGGCATATTCCAGTACAAATGGCTTCCTATGATGGTATAATCATTATCTTACCTTACTGTACTTTACTTATGCTCTGACATCGCATGTGAAATGGATTCATTCTCGCTCACCGCGCACTCTTGTCTTTAGGCACTTTTAGGTTTAAATTTATTCACATTTTCCACATCACTACACTTTATGGCTTCGTCACCTTCCAGGTGTCGGCCAGCGCAGCTCGATTCAGAGTCCTAGTAGACATACCGAGTCGGGATGTGTCAAAAAGTGATGGATTAAAACGTGTTACAAAGTTATATCCTAAATTTATGTCTTTACAATATCCTATTCTTTTTCCATATGGTGAAGATGATTATAGACCGGATGGAATGAAAATTCTAGAGGTTTGAAAAGGAAAAGACAAAGAATAAACATGAGAGCTTTTATCGCTTATTAAATTCAAGAATGAGATCCATTCTTAAGTACATTGTTAAAAGCAGTAGACTTTTTCAACAATATTTTGCTGATTCTTATGCAACACTTGAAAAAGATAGATTAAATTACATTAGAAAAAATAAAAAATAAAAATTTAAGAACTGAAGTTTACAAAGGAATTTATGATGCAGTATCAAGAGGTGATAATGATGCAAAAGATTTAGGTCAAAAAGTTATATTACCTACTTTATATACAGAAAGTCCTAGATATATGATTAATAACTATCATGATGCAATGATTATTTGTAGAGAATATGGACATCTTGATTTGTTTATAATATTTACTTGTAATGTCAAGTGACTTGAAATTATAAGAGAATTTGAAAGAAAAAAAAAACCAGGATTCAAACATAAAGATAGACCTGACATCATTTCTAGAATATTTAAAATGAAACTTGATGATATACTTGATTTTATAAAATCTGGAAAGCCGTTTGGAGAAGTTTAAGTGAGTTTCAATAACTTATTCTTTTAACTAATTTTACTTTATTTTTTTAGCTTTTCATGTCTTTTTACAAACAGATGTTGGCACAATTGAATTTGAAAAAAGAGGTTTGCCTCATTCTCATATGTTAATATGGTTAAAATCTATATTCAAATGTTTTCTTCCATTTGACATAAATTCAATTATCTCAGCTGAAATACTAGATAAAATTCTTAATCTGCAACTTTATGAAATTGTTAATCAATTTATGATTCATGGACCATGTGGTTATATTAATCAAAAGTCTCATTGCATACAGGAAAATAAGTGTTCAATTTTTTTTCCTAAACCATATAAAAGTGAGAGAGTTTTTGAACCTAATGGTTTTCCAGTGTACATGTGTCGAGATGATTCAAAATTTGTTATAAAAAATGGTATCAAGATTGATAATAGATTTGTTGTCCCTTATAATGCTGAATTGCTATTAGGATACAATGCTCATATAAACGTTGAATTCTGTTGTCAATCAATGCTTATAAAATATTTATTTAAATATGTTAATAAAAGCTCAGATAGAGCACGATTAATCCTTCAACAACATCTAAATGATAAAATTTAAGCATATCTCAATTGTAGATACATATCTCCTTATGAAGCCGTTTGGACATTATTTGAATATTCGATACATCATAGAGAACCTTCTGTTAATCGATTAATCACGCAAGACTATATTAAACAAACAAAGGATATATTGAATTGAATAATTGATTAAGACTATAATTAACAATAAATAGAAAAGACAATTAATTATAATCACACACGACACAAGAAAACCTAAGGTTATGAATTCACCAATAACAATCTTATTTACTTTTCCTAGAGCAGCCTACTATCCAATTATAATGCCAATGTTAAAGGTTGTTCTTTCTAAGGTATGAATTAATCCATGGGCAGACATCAACTCTTGCATCTCTACATGATAATTCTATCATATTGGTTAGGCATACACTTGAACACATTAAAAAGCCCATTACGCATAGAAGAATCATGTCAACCAAGTAGGACTAGCTTGATATTGGTTGATTGGTCATCCTCATAGATTTAAGTAACTATCTAGATGCAAAATTCCTAAAGGTGATCAGTCATTAGAAATCCGAATTTGGAATTAAATACCCATAAAGATTAAGAATATAACATGGCATATAATTGGATAATAATTAACAAAGTTCTTCGCAACTAGTTATGTCATGGTTTCATCATAAACCTTAGAAAATGACTTAGCTACACATATAAATAAAATAAAATAAAAGAAAGATAGAACCCGGAGTCCATGGTAAAGCACGTTTTTCAGCTCTTCTTCACAAATTGCGGAGATAGTGAATGGTAGTATGGATGTGGGGTGATGTCCGAGGTCTATAGAGAGAGCAAAGGGCACCTTATTTTTACTAGAAAAACCCTAAAAGGTCTAGGAGAAACTCTCCTAAATAAAACAAACTTCTAAACAATCAATGACACAAACTAGGAAAGAATCATTCTTGACTTGGGAAACACGTCATCTATCTTGCACGCCAAATTTGGGGTCAGTTTATCTTCTGGAAAATTATGTAAAAATATGGGAAACGTAGCTTGATCTCTTATATTTCCAAGAATATATTGCACGCCGCTAGGAAAAATTAAGAAAGCCTTCAAATCTTCATTCTCCCACAGCTGCCAATTCTGATGGGAAAACAACTTTTGCAGGATTGATTTGTAAAACTGGAATGAATGGCTTCATGGAAAATTATGAAATTTGAACACAATGATATTCAGCCTCTTAGCTTCCTTCTCCAATTGGCCTTACATAAAAAATACTATGGAAAGTCAAATTATCACAAAAATGTTCTAAAATGTGAAGATTGGCTGAAATTAAGGAAATGGTAGTAATAAGGCTCTTTTATAATCAATTCCTTAACAAAACTTAGGGATAATTAACATGAAAATATGATAAATAATGCACCTATCAAATACCTTCAAACTAAGCTTTTGCTAGTCCTCGAGCAAAACAAGATAAAAATAATAATGAAACAATAGACCTTCCATAAATTAGACTCAGTGCAATCTAAAAAAGGGTCACCAAACTTAAGAGAATTAAACACTTTTCAAAATAGAATTAACCAAACCTTACACAACATTCTCAAGTGTAGTGGGTGAAATAACCAATGTCAATACAACTTACTCAACCCGGATCCAGGCCATTTAGGGCAAGCCTAACAAACTCAACTTCAGGGATGGGTACTCGGCACCAGTTTCTGGCCGATTTAAACCTCATAAGATATTCCATTGATGACTCGTCGGATAATTAAACATCCTGGCCAAAGAAAATAAATGACATTTCCATCCCTGGCCGATAGAATTTCTCATGAAATTTCTCGACCAATGCCTTTCAGCTTTGGATGGAGTTGGGTGGGAGGTTGATGTACCATGCGAATGTTAAGCCAACGAACGAGAAATTGAATAGTCAAAGTTTATGAAAATCATTGTTAACATCTCCATATTGAGCAGTGAATCGAGCCACGTGTTCTAACGAGGACAAGGATGATTCTTCAGTGAAAAGGCTAAAGTTTGGAATCTTGAATCCCTTAAGATATTCGAACCTTTCTACAAAGGCTAGATATGGGTGAATGAATTTTGGGAACTTTGGCGCTTTTTTTAAGGCCAAATCAATTATGCTCTAGACTTCAACCATGTCAATAGGCGTTGCTTCTGCACCTCAGTCGATTCTGCCCGATCTACTGCTTGGTTCGCCAATTTTGTCTAAGTAAATCATTTTAGGCCGAGCAGATCCTGTCTCGACTTGTATTGCTGGCAAGGGATTATTCCTTAGAGGAGGAAGCTGCCTGGGTCAATCGGTGAGTCTGCTTTCGTGGACTTTATTAGCCCAAACTTCGAGTAATCTGTTGTGCACAACATTATTATCACGCATCTCTTCAAGTATGCTTTTTACCTTTTGACTGAACATTTGCTCAAACTACTGGAATTGTTCTTCAAATCGTTGCCGAAGAAAAGATCTAGATGGTGGATCAGAGGCCTCATCATCGTTATCGTCACAATCCTCCACTAGTCATTCAACAAAAATGCCTTTTGTCATTTTGGTGGGGATTTCTGCATCACGAGTCTGACCGTCGAGATTAATTTCCTTTTCTTGGCGTGTTGTACTTGTGGCTTCAGGTGTTACGTCAGCAGAAGGATTTTGTTCTTGTGACAAGCCATCTTATCCTGGGCTTTGGACTATAGGTGGAAGATTAGTCATTGACTTACCCATGACTGTTTTCCTTTTTACTGACCGTGTTTCAATGGCCATGAACTTTGCAGCCTTAGCACTGGGTCCCACTGGGTGTACCAAGATGTTGGCCCTAAAAACCACCAAGCCTAAGTGGTGCGCATGCCAAGTAACTAATAAGCTAACTACGTCCTTCTGTTGTGTACGGGGCGTGCCAACTCGTTGGCCGAGTTCAGCCGGGAGTAAAATATATTGATGTGGCATTGAGCACACTGCTAACTTCTTGATCTCACTGTAGACATGTAAATTCTGTTGCATACAAAAGGTGCATCACAAAGCTCCACGTGGCATATAACTCATCACAAATGGACAAATCATCAATGATGTGTGGCACAAATCAAGCAAAGGAAGGATAAACCTTCCCAAACTTTGGCAAAAGGGAGAAAATATCCCTTGAAATCGGCAAGGAGTGCAAATTGCCCTTAAAACCGGAAAGAAAGCTAAAGCATCTTCACAAAACAAGCAAGAATTGAAGATTGGTCACAAAATAGGCAACAAGTCTTATAGATTTTGGCCAATATGAGGAAAAGTGGCTGAAATTAAGACACAAAACATGCTTAAATTCTCCCATGGATGAATCAAGACACAAATCAAAGCCAAATCCATTCAAAGGCAAGCTTTAAGAAGTCTTTAAATACAAGGTCCCAAGACACACATAAAGGTCGACAATTTCTACATTCAAGGGCCGAAAATTTTACATTCAGAAGAACCTCTACACAAATCTTTGAAGACTACCAAGGAAGCTTTTACTGTCAATACTACCCCCATCAAGACCTCATTTACACCCGTCAAGATCTCCTTCAAGAACAAAGCGAAGGAGATGAAGAGATGTGAGTTTTTTCGCACCCAAGATAGGTACAAAAACAGCTTGAGGGAACTTGAGTAGAAGACATACCTTTTTCCTGACTCTGACATGGTTGCAATGTTAGATGACTTGCTTGAAAAGAAGGTGATTAAGCTACCTGAATGCAAGCGCCCTGAAGAGATGAATAACATTAACGATCATAGGTACTGTAAGTATTATCGTATCATGAGCCATCATGTCGGCAAGTGCTTCATCCTCAAAGAGCTCATCATGAAGCTGGCACAACAAATTGAACTTGACTTGGAAGACACGGCTGCAACACATATTGCCACGATTATGTTTGGATCTTTCGATCCCGTGCCTTTCCAAGTGACGCATGACCATTCCTATCCATGCTCAAGCCACATGACACCTTCTGTACAACCATTATTGGGGGCAAACGACCAAAATACACCTACCAATGATGAAGAAGGATGAACATTGGTGACCTACAAAAGGACAAGGAAGCCAAGACCACAAGCCACAAAGCCAAAAGTGGAACAAGGGAGAAAGCACTACCGCCGCAATAATAGGACACCTAAAAGAAACGTAAGACCTGCTAAGCCAATGTGTTGGAAGTATGCCCACAAAGCCACTCATTTGATGTAATAGCTTTTGGAATACTTAATGTATTAAACTTTTATATGTTTAATGAAGGGCAAAGCTTATTGTTAATCACTATTTATTGTATCTTGTGTTTAAGCAATAAGGGAATCCAAGGAATGTATTTGATCTAAGAGATAAGTGATTTAAGTAAGTTAGATTAACGAGACCTTTCTCTTATGTTCATTCCTAAAACGTTCCTAGCCATAGGATTGCCAATTGGGCATTGACAATCCGCTAAGGTTAGTATGTGTTATGTCGACTCAAGCGTGAGTATGACAAGTCTCAAGTCATTTAGTGTTGGACACTAAGACAAACACATAGGTGCTCGAAAGAGTAATCGAGTACATTGAACAACGATCAAAAGAGAGTTCAAACATACATGTCATGTAAGAACTCGATAGTTGCAATATGCAAAGTAGTCATTTGACCTGAGGCATCATAGATGTCTAATGGTTAGGTCCTTGATCTTTGATCATGTTAAATGGCATTCCATTGGAGTGTCCACGACATTGTTGGGATCAAGCTATCTAGTCATGTAGGCATATGAATGTACAACAAGGGATCTCTAACCTTCCATGGTGGAAGGAGAATACTCTAAGATATGATTCGGGAGTCTTTGGCCAAAGCATATGAATATGACTTAGGAAGTTTGTTCCAAATCATGTTCAATTGAATCATATAGAGAAGTATCACATTGGATAGTAGACATGAAACAAACTATCACTTAAACAATGTGATTAAGAGTATTGTATTAGAGAAGGACCGTATTGCATTGTAGTTGTAACTGGATAGGTTCTCCAACCAATTCTACTTAGCTTGGGTAACCATGACATACTGCTAGGTGTCACTCATGGTTTGTGGAAGCCCTAATGATTAGCAAACACTAATTTTAAGGGAGAATTAAAATGTGGTTTCAATTCACAATCGATCGTTAAGAGTAACAATCGCCCACTACCTCGCTGAATGGAACCTAATGGATCGTACACCGAGTAAGGATGATAATGAAGAAATAAATAAGATGGATATGCAATTAAATTGTTTAATTGAAAAATGGTCAAGATTAATTAATTAGTTAATTAATTATACGAAATGTTCGTATTAGGCTTTTAAGTTGGTTTTGGGCTTCGGGGCCCAAAAGCGTTTTGGTCCACAAGGCCCATTATGTTTAAGTTGTATGACAACTAAAACAAAATGGGCAAATTAGCCCAATAACAAGGTAAGGCCGGCCATAGGGTGAGGGGTTGCAAATTTGGATTAATTACAAGTTTGCCACTCACTTGAAATGAAGTGTAAAATCAACTTTATAGCTTTATTTCTTATTAGGGTTTTTCTTGGTGAAATGAGGTGAAACACTTTCTCTCATTTTCTCTAAAGAGGCCGGCCACTTAGAGGGGGTTTAGCTAGCAATCTTTTCTTCTCTAAGTCATCCATTTTCATCTTCACACTTCATCCTTGGTGTGGAGACTTAGAGACATCAAGCTTTTGACGTTTTGGAGAACTAATCCTCAAATCCTCAAAGAAGAAAAGGAGCACTAAAAGGAGGAAAATCACAAGGAAGATCCAAGGAGCATGGAGATGACTTGAAGGCCCTCCACTTGGGTGAATCCCTTGTGTAAACAAGGATGAGCTTCAAGGGTAAAGAATCTCTAAATTCTTAATTCTCTTTAATATTGTTAAAGAGTCTTTTGGTTCACCATATACTAAGCTTTGAAAGTCATGGGTTTTATGAATTGCTTTTGAATGCATGCCTACTTTAATGTGTTAATAGTTTGCATGTGTATTCAAATGTTCTTACTTGTCCTTAGCTAGGACAAAATTTTTCCTTCAAGTGGTATCAGAGCCTAGGCCTAGTTTATGGTGAATCCTTTTGGGTTTTGTGATTTTCATGATTTGTGATTTAAATGTTGTAAATGTTACAAGCTTTGTTCTTGCTTTTGAATATAAATTTTGCTTGAAAATTTAGCATCTCAAATGTTGTAGATGTATTTCATTTAAGCATGAATATTGGAACTAAAATTTGGTGCCATGTATGTTTGGAAATTCGGCCAAATCCAAAGGGTGATTTTTTGGGTTCATGTTTGTCTTGTTAAAATGGTTTTAAAGTGACTTTTGGAACCCCTAAGTACCCTAGGATGTTAGCCCTCTTTTGAGTAGTGAAAATTTGAGTTTTGGTGAGTGAAAACATTCATGGAGCTATTATGAGTTTTCATGAGTGTTCTTCAATGTTCTTGAAGTTCTTGCCAAGAACAAAAAGTTTTGAAGTTTCGATTCAAAAATTTTATGTTTTTCATAAAGTTATGGTTTAATTTTGATGGGTGATGGTTATTGGTGAAGCATTATTATTGGCTTTAATGTTTGACAAAGTTTTAATGTTTGACATAAATTTTTCTTACAACCTATCTATATCACCTTTATATCTCACCTAATAAAATCAACTTGCAAAAACTTTTTAGATTTTTTTTCACTTGTTCACTCAAAAACCGGCCACCCCCTAGTGGGGGTACTTTTGGGGCCTTTTGTGCAATTACATAAAGTTTTGATACTTTTGTGTTTTTGTATTTTGGCACAAAAGTTTACGTTTTTACGTTTAGGCCCAAAAACTCTAAAGGACAAATTGTTTTGCTCCTTTAATGATGTTTTTACATTATTAAAATTTTGGGTTCTAGTTGAAATTACATAAAGTTGTGGACTTTTGTGTTTTTTCAAAGTGACCCCAAAAGTTTATGTTTTTGCATTGTGGCCCAATTGTTGTGGTCATTGTTTTATTTTGGCCCAAATAAGATGAGAACAAAATGGTTTTGTCTCTTTAAATGAGAATTGGATTTTCATTTTATTTAGTTCCATTTAAATCAATTCTATGGATCCGAAAACCAATTGTTTAAGTTGCTTTCTTAGTTAATGTGATTGATTAAGAAAAGGGTGATTATGAACCAAAGGCCTCGATAATTGAGCTATGTGATTGGCCGCTTTACATTATGAATGTTTGGGTTTGGTAGTGTAGATTTGAATGTAATTTGATTAATTCAATTTGTTGTAAAGGGCATAAGTCCTCCAATGTGTTGTAAAAGGGCATAAGCCCTTCTCTTTATTTCAAGTATTCCTTTTTTGTTTAATTGTATGCAAATTGGAATAGTTGGGTCCAACGCCCAATAGGAAATAACGGTTTAATTAGATTAAACGCGTAACTAAAATCAACAACTATCTACCTTAAACCCAAGGTCCAACACAAGGCTCGTGTTGGATCAAATCAAACGGTTCATAATCATCCTAAAACCTAATATGATTATATAGTCCATATGAGGATGCAAAGCGTTCGTTAGTAGTTCCATATAGTCTCGCTTGTTTCAACGAAACAGTGGGAGTATTATATGCTACTAATACATATTAACTTGGACCAATAGTTGTGATAGGCCCAAGTTCTTTTAATAAGATTAAAATGATTTTGATGTAGCCCAAAACTACTTCCTCAACAAACGAATATTAAGTTGATAAGCGAGAGATGTTTTGAACATCTCTTCGTAGGCCTTCCACCGTGGTGGGCTCCAATCGTTTGTGACTCATGCACCGGCTTCACCCTATCATGGGGGAGTTCAAAGTATGTGCTTACATCCAGGAGGAGTCCATAAACATATGATGAGGTGAGTGTAGGCAACGAGGATGGCCGACATCGTATCATCGTGAGGCTATTCTTGAACCCCTTCACAAACTAAGCATGGTGGGAATAACTTAACTAAGTGCAATGGAGCCGACATCGTATCATCGTGAGGCAACATTCTCTAGAGGCCAAACGGATGGGTAATTACAAAAGTTGTAAATGAATAAAGCGTTATTCTCTCATCATTATTTTTGCTAACCAACATTGTATCATCGTGAGGTGGGCTTGGTAATGGTGAGTCTCCCATACCCCGCTTAGAGTTCAATATAACTCTCGAATTCCATTGAGGGATGTGGAATTTTCCAAAAATAGTGGGTGGTACTATTTGATTTAAGACCCAATCAAGTAGTTTTGAAACAAACAATCTAATACGATTTCTGTTATGTTATGTAGTTAACAACATGCCTAAAATAATACCCACCATTATACTTGACAAAAGGGGCCTTAAGGGCCAACGTTTCCTTGCTTGATATCGCCACATTGAGAATGTCTCAAAGGTGAAAGACGTATTGTATGTGCTTAAGCAATCCCCTCCTCATGTACCTCCTACGAAACTGGCTTCAAAGGAGGAGTGTCAAAATTATGTTAGACACTATGAGGATGACTTACAAGCCAAATGCTTAATCCTCACTTCACTTAGTGAGGAGCTTATGAAGCTACATAAGCACATGGACACTTCTTGTGCCATGGTTGAAAGTTTGCTTAAGATGCATGACAATGAGACTAGTAATGTATGATTCTCAAATGTTTGTAGTCTAATGAATGCCAAAATGGCAAAGGGGGCATCGGTCCATAAACATGGACAAAAGATGGAAATGATCTTTCTAGATCTTCAAAGTTTAGGAACTTCCATCGATCGGAAAATGGCCCAAGACTTTTTCCTTGCATCTCTCTCGGATGATTTCACTAAGTTTATTGTAAACTATAAAGTGAATAGATTCGATCATTCTTTAAACGAGATGATTGACATGTGCTGTAAATTTGAAAAAGGTTTCAAAATGGACAGTGGGAGTAAGAATGCAAACACAAAGAAAAAGTTGCATAAGAAGAAGGCAAAGAAATCCAAAGGAACATGCTTTCATTATGGAAAGGATGAACGTTGAAAGAAGAAATACAGGGTGCGCATTGCGAGCCTTATGACACGAACTTTTGAAGAGACTATTTCTGTCATAGAGAGTGCTTTTACAGTGAGCTCCAATTCCTGGATATTTGATTCAGGCGCTAGTCAACATATCTGTAATACGATGCAGGGACTAGCAGGGAGCAGGTCACTGCGCAATGGGGAGATGATAGTGCGAGTTGGGAACGGCACTAAAATCTCTGCAAAAGCAATAGGCACCTACATGCTTAAACTACCCTCTGGGGAAGTCCTGGAACTTAAAAATTGTTTATAGTTTCCTTCATGTATAAAGAATTTGATTTCTATCTCTAAGCTTTTACGAGATGGGCACTCAGTATTGTTTGACAAAATGAGTTGCACTTTATACTTGAACGGTCATATTATCTCTCATGGTAATATGATAGAGGGACTTTTTCACCTAGAGACGAATAGTGGGATGCACTGTATCGAAAGCGGGAATACCTCAAAACCCAAAAGGGCTAGAGAAGAAGTTAACCAAGAAAAGATGTGGCATCTTAAACTTGGACATGTGAACCTTGATAAGATTCGCAAAATGTCGAAAGACGGATATTTCCGCCCATTAGGTAATGACCAGATGGGTACTTGTGAATGTTGCTTGAAAGGGAAGATGACCAAATCTCCATTTACTGGAAAAGGAGAGCGTGCTACTGAAATTCTAGGGTTAATCCACACTGACGTATGTGGACCTATGTCTACTACGTCGAGAGGAAGTATCACATTCACCGACGATCACTCTCGGTTTGGCTATGTGTATCTTATGAAGTACAAGTCAGAATCCTTTGAAAGGTTCAAGGAATTCAAGAATGAAGTTGAGAAGCAAACTGGGAAACAAATAAAGACCCTAAGATCGGATCGAGGGGGTGAATATCTGAGTAACGAGTTCTTAGATTATCTCAAAGAGTGTGGAATAATATCACAGTGGACTCCACCGGGAACTCCACAACTTAATGGAGTTTCTGAAAGGAGAAATCGAACCTTGATGAACATGGTTCGTTCTATGATGAGTTCTGCTGATCTACCAGTAACATTCTGGGGATACGCTCTATATACAGCAGCTTACTTGCTTAATAGAGTACATTCAAAGTCAGTTTCACAAACGCCCTATGAGATATGGCATGGAAGAAAGCTAAGTCTTAATCATATTAAGATTTGGGGTTGTGAAGCATATGTCAAGAAGCTTGAGGCTACTAAGCTTAAAGCGAGATCAGTAAGATGCTATTTTGTGGGATATCCTAGAGAAACTATGGGATATGAGTTCTACCATCCTGACGACCAGAAAGTCTTTGTTGCCAGAACTGCTAAGTTTCTAGAGGACGAATTTGTTCTCAAATGAACTATAAGCAAATAGATGGAAATTAATGAGATTAATGATGAACCACAAACAAGCACTCGACAAGTTGACAACCCTGTTCCTGAACCCCTAGCTCCACGTAGATCTGAACGGGTTAGTAAGCCACCTAAGAGGTATGGCTTAGACAATGACTTTGCGGAATTGCACCTTCTAGGTGGCAATGACACAAAGGAGGACCCTAGGGACTATATTGAAGCAATGTCCGACATTGATTCAAAGAGATGGCAAGAGGCCATGAAATTCGAGATGGATTCCATATATCAAAATCAGGTCTGGACTCTTGTAGACCCTCCAGAAGGTATAGTACCGGTTGGAAACAAATGGGTCTTCAAGAGGAAGATAGGCGTTGATGGGAATGTGGAGACTTATAAGGCTAGACTCGTAGCCAAGGGTTACAGGCAAAGAGAAGGGATTGACTATGAAGAAACCTTTTCTCCTGTAGCCATGATTAAGTCCATTCGGATTTTGCTTGTTATAGCTGTGTACCATGATTATGAGATATGGCAAATGGACGTGAAGACGGCCTTTCTGAACGGCTACCTAGAGGAAGAGCTCTATATGACTCAACCCGAA
Organism: Malus sylvestris; assembly: GCF_916048215.2. NCBI lineage: Eukaryota > Viridiplantae > Streptophyta > Magnoliopsida > Rosales > Rosaceae > Malus > Malus sylvestris. The sequence continues at coordinate 41,333,214 of NC_062274.1, forward strand.
GGTTTCGTGTCCAAGTCTGAAAAGACTAAGGTATGCAAGCTTCAAAGGTCCATTTATGGACTTAAGCAAGCCTTCAGGAGCTGGAACATTCGTTTCGACACTGAAATCAAAACGTTTGGTTTTACTCAAAACGAAGACAACAATTGTGTTTATCAAAAGGTCGTTGGGGATGCAGTTGTATTCCTAGTGTTATATGTAGATGACATATTACTATTCGGGAATGACACTGCAGTACTTTCTTCTGTAAAAGTGTGGTTGTCCAAAACCTTCCACATGAAAGATTTAGGAGATGCATCTTATGTACTTGGAATAAAGCTCTATCGTGATAGATCCAGAAGACTAATTGGATTATCCTAATCTATGTACATTGATAAGGTGCTAAGTAGGTTCCAGATGGAACAATCTAAGAAAGGTTTTCTTCCTGTTAGACATGGAATTCACCTTTCTAAGTCCATGGGACCTAAGACTCCTGAAGAGATATGGCAAATGAATACTATTCCTTATGCTTCCGCCATAGGAAGTCTCATGTATGCCATGATATGCACAAGGCCTGATATCGCATATGCTGTGAGCATTACTAGTCGATATCAATCTAACCCAGGATCAGAACATTGGGCAGCTGTCAAGACGGTCCTTAAGTACTTAAGAAGAACTAAGGACATGTTCCTTGTTTATGGAGGAGCGACAAAGTTGCGAGTGGAAGCCTATACAGACGCAGATTTCCAATCTAACGTCGATGATAGAAGTTCCAACTCCGGATATGTATTCACTCTGAATGGTGGGGCTGTTAGCTGGAAAAGCAAGAAACAAAGTGTAATTGCTGATTGCACGACGGAGGCAGAATATGTCGCTGCAGCTGAAGTCGGCAAAGAAGCGTTCTGGATGAAGAAGTTCATTACTGAACTTGGAGTGGTTCCAACCATTACATCACCAGTAACTTTGTACTGTGATAATAGCAGGGCGATAGCTCAAGCCAAGGAACCCAGGGCTCATCAAAAGAACAAGCATTTTGACAGGCGCTTTAATATCATTAGAAGATATGCTGCCGAGGGGAAAGTCAACATCCTCAAAGTTGCCTTAGCCGATAACATAGCAGATCCACTAACGAAGCCAATGTCTCAAATCTAACTTGACCGCCATCTGGAAAAGATGGGTATTAGATACATGGGAGGATGGCTTTGAGTGCAAGTGGGAGATTGTTGGAAGTATGCCCACAAAGCCACTCATTTGATATAATAGCTTTTGGAATACTTAATGTATTAAACCGTTATATGTTTAATGAAGGGCAAAGCTTATTGTTAATCACTATTTATTGTATCTTGTGTTTAAGCAATAAGGGAATCCAAGGAATGTATTTGATCTAAGAGATAAGTGATTTAAGTAAGTTAGATTAACGAGACCTTTCTCTTATGTTCATTCCTAAAACGTTCCTAGCCATAGGATTGCCAATTGGGCATTGACAATCCGCTAAGGTTAGTATGTGTTATGTTGACTCAAGCGCGAGTATGACAAGTCTCAAGTCATTTAGTGTTGGACACTAAGACAAACACATAGGTGCTCGAAAGAGTAATCGAGTACATTGAACAACGATCAAAAGAAAGTTCAAACATACATGTCATGTAAGAACTCGATAGTTGCAATATGCAACGTAGTCATTTGACCTGAGGCATCATAGATGTCTAATGGTTAGGTCCTTGATCTTTGATCATGTTAAATGGCATTCCATTGGAGTGTCCACGACATTGTTGGGATTAAGCTATCTAGTCATGTAGGCATATGAATGTACAACAAGGGATCTCTAACCTTCCATGGTGGAAAGAGAATACTCTAAGATATGATTCGGGAGTCTTTGGCCAAAGCATATGAATATGACTTAGGAAGTTTGTTCCAAATCATGTTCAATTGAATCACATAGAGAAGTATCACATTGGATAGTAGATATGAAACAAACTATCACTTAAACAATGTAATTAAGAGTATTGTATTAGAGAAGGACCGTATTGCATTGTAGTTGTAACTGGATAGGTTCTCCAACCAATTCTACTTAGCTTGGGTAACCATGACATACTGCTAGGTGTCACTCATGGTTTGTGGAAGCCCTAATGATTAGCAAACACTAATTTTAAGGGAGAATTGAAATGTGGTTTCAATTCACAATCGATCGTTAAGAGTAACAATCGCCCACTACCTCGCTGAATGGAACCTAATGGATCGTACACCGAGTAAGGATGATAGTGAAGAAATAAATAAGATGGATATGCAATTAAATTGTTTAATTGAAAAATGGTCAACATTAATTAATTAGTTAATTAATTATATGAAATGTTCGTATTAGGCTTTTAAGTTGGTTTTGGGCTTCAGGGCCCAAAAGCGTTTTGGTCCACAAGGCCCATTATGTTTAAGTTGTATGACAACTAAAACAAAATGGGCAAATTAGCCCAATAACAAGGTAAGGCCGGCCGTAGGGTGAGGGGTTGCAAATTTGGATTAATTACAAGTTTGCCACTCACTTGAAATGAAGTATAAAATCAACTTTATAGCTTTATTTCTTATTAGGGTTTTTCTTGGTGAAATGAGGTGAAACACTTTCTCTCATTTTCTCTAAAGAGGCCGGCCACTTAGAGGGGATTTAGCTAGCAATCTTTTCTTCTCTAAGTCATCCATTTTCATCTTCACACTTCATCCTTGGTGTGGAGACTTAGAGACATCAAGCTATTGATGTTTTGGAGAACTAATCCTCAAATCCTCAAAGAAGAAAAGGAGCACTAAAAGGAGGCAAATCACAAGGAAGATCCAAGGAGCATGGAGGTGACTTGAAGGCCCTCTACTTGGGTGAATCCCTTGTGTAAACAAGGATGAGCTTCAAGGGTAAAGAATCTCTAAATTCTTTTGAATGCATGCCTACTTTAATGTGTTAATAGTTTGCATGTGTATTCAAATGTTCTTACTTGTCCTTAGCTAGGACAAAATTTTTCCTTCACAATGTACACTGGGGAACCTATGGAGTAAGAACCACGCATTCCCGTCTCCTTGCACGAGTACTTCCCGAAGGACTTCTTCCAACAGTGCACTATCGTTGCCTGTCGCATGGTTGAAGTAGAGATAGAAGAGCACTCAAAAGGCAAAGATATCACCATTGAGGAAGAGAAGACCATTACGCCCAAAGAAAGCCTACTGGTAAACTTTGACATCGAGGAAGCACTACGATTGCCTAAGGAGATGCAAAAAGCACTAGTAGCGGTCCTGGCGAGTCCCAACGACCATGAGGTGCAAGAAAGTAAGGAAAAAGGCTTGAAGCTTCGGCCACATGAATATGCCATATGTTGTGCCGCCCATGACGTAATCAACTTCATCGACAAAGACTTACTGCTGGGATCAAAGCCTCACTATCGTTCTTTCTTCATCTTTGGGTACATAAGGGAGCGCAAAATCAATCGTATGTTTGTGGATGGTGGATCGGCCATAAACATCATGCCAAAGTAAAAAATGACCACAATCGGCATCAAGGTAGATAAACTATCCCGAAGCACACCCTTAAAAGGACCAAACACACCTGTCTTCCGATACATCCCAGTATCAACAAGAAAGAATATGAAATCCCTATTAGAAATTGGAATAAGCAAATCCGACACACAACTACACAAGGATGATGTAAAACTGCTCAAGACAAATGAAGTCTTACTTCTGACATAGCTAGGTGACCCTAAAGTTTCAAAACCACCACAAGGTTTCGTAAAACCTTTGCTAAAAGAGGCAGAACCAAGCTCTCTTCTAACCAAAAAGACCGAAGACCCAAACACCTACAAACTCATGTAGAAGGCTAGGTACGATTTCCCCTCTTCTTCAAATCTTGGAAAGAAGGTTTCAAACACCATTAATGACAAAGAACGTGACCTTATAGAGACTCAAAAGAAGTTGAAGGAACATGGTTACGGAGTTGACAACAACAAAGCTGGACTTAATTTCACACCAAATTCATCGGTGAAGATTTCAAGTAAGGTGAAAAAAGCTAGCGCTCAACACATCAGCGTGAGAATTGAACTAGATAAAGATGAGCTTAAACCTACCCCTTGAACGTTGGTCTTCGATAGGCTAAATTGTTCAAAACTTAGAATTTCGGCACTTGATCCCATTGATAGTCAAGACCGAACTTCCATCTTCAAACGGCTTAACAAGCCAACACCCCAAAGCTCTGTTTTCAAAAGGTTGTCAAAACCTAAGAAACAAAGCAACACGGCCAACTCTCATCCGCGACAGTCAGCCTTGGAAAGACTTAATGAAACCAAGAAGCCTTTTAGGAAGAGGTAGACAATGCCAAAGAAAGAAAAGCTCGACTATCTAGTAGAAAAAGATGATGTTCGATGAAGCGTTAAGCAACCTTGGAAGTTGACATAAAAGGACAACTGAAGGTAATGAGGCATACCATTGACCACATTGGCCAATCTTCTTGCCAATAGGCCCAAGATGACGGCATTGAAAATGAGGTCCAAGACGTCTTCCACATCATGATCGAAGACGACAAAGAAAACGAAATCCTCGAGGAAGATGTCAGTGCCACACCACCACAACTCGAGGATGGGAGGCAAACCACGATTGATGATCTCAAAGAGCTTAACCTAGGCATAAGTAAGGAGCCAAAGCCTATCTTCGTAAATGCACTGCTAAGTACGAACGAGGTTGAAAAGTACTACCAACTACTAATGAAGTACAAAGACGTCTTTACGTGGACCTACAAAGAAATGCCCGGCATTGACCCTACCATCGTCATACATCATCTTGCAGTCAAACCTGAGATGCGGCCGATAAAGTAAACTTAAAAACGTTATCGATCCAAACTCATCCCACAAATTGAGGCCAAGATTGACAAGTTAATCGAAATGGGCTTCATTCAAGAAGTGCAATACCTTAAATGGATCTCCAACATCGTCATCATCCTTAAGAAATCTGGACAAATATGTGTTTGCATAGACCTCCGAGACCTCAACGATGCTTGCCCGAAGGATAACTTTTCCTTGCCAATCATCGAAATCATGGTGGACGCGACCACTAGCCACGAGGCGTTATCATTCATGGACGGCTCCTCTAGGTACAATCAAATATGCATGGCTCATAAAGATGAGGAATTAACAGCCTTTCACACTCCAAAAGGTATCTACTGCTACAAGGTAATGCCCTTTGGCTTGAAAAATGTTGGACCTATATATCAGCACACAATGCAAAAGATCTTCAACGACATGCTACACAAAAACGTAGAATGTTACGTAAATGACGTAGTTGTCAAGACCAAGAAAAGATTCGATCACTTGAAGGATTTACAAATGGTGTTCGACAAACTTAAGATGAACCTCGTTGAACTGTGTATTTGGCGTCACCTCTGGGAAGTTCCTCGGCTTCATTGTTAAGCACCGTGACATTGAAGTGGACCAATCGATGATTAAGGCCATTCAAAGCATACCCAAGCCAAGGAATCTACATGAGCTGAAAAGTCTACAAGGACGGCTAGCCTTCATTAGACACTTCATCACTAACCTTGCTGAACGTTGTCAGCCCTTTAGTCAACTCATAAAGAAGAACATTCCATTCATATGGGATGACGCCTACCACAATGCCTTCGAGAGCATAAAATGGTACCTGGCAAGCCTACCTGTCTTAGGAGCACCCATGCCTGGAAAGCCAAAAATCTTATACATTGCTGCACAAGAAGGTTCCATTGGAGCACTCTTGGCACAAGAAAATGAAGACCAAAAGGAAATAGCACTCTACTACCTAAGTAGGACTCTCACCGGTGTCGAGCTTAACTACTCACCTATCGAGAAGATGTGCCTTGCCCTAGTCTTTGCCACCCAAAAGCTTAGACACTACATGTAGGCTTACACCATCCACTCGGTTGCTAAAACCAACCTAGTCAAGTACGTTATGTCTAAACCCGTTCTGACAGGCAACTAGCTAAATGGGCATTGCTTATCAATCAATAAGAGATCATCTACGTCCCAGCTAAAGTCGTCAAGGGACAAGCACTAGTAGACTTCCTTGTCGATCGTCCAAGCCTAATCGATTGGAAAATCTCAGACGACTTGCCTGACGAGGAAGTGTTCTACATCGACATCTTCTCAACATAGACAATGTTCTTCGACAGATCCACACAAGCGGATGGAGCAGGGGCAGGAGTAATGTTCATGTCACCACAAAGACAAGTACTACCCTATTCCTTCCAACTAAGCAAGCTATGCTCCAACAATGTCGCTGAGTACCAAGTGTTGATCATTGGACTCCAAATGGTGATCGACATGGAAATCACAACACTAGAAGTGTATGGCTATTCCAAGCTCATAATCAATCAACTCTTGACTAAATATGAAGTAAGGAAAGATGATCTCGTGCCATACTTTCGGCTAGCAACTCAACTGCTACAAAAGTTTGAGGCTATGACACTAGAACATGTGCCAAAAAAAGAAAATAAAATGTAGGACACTTTGCTATCCTAGGAGAAGACGAAGCTGCGAACGTGCCAGTTTTCCAAAGATGGGTAATCGCACTCATCACTAAAATAGTACTGGATGATACAAACGTCATCTTAGTAATTCCAGTTGACACTGAGGAGTGAAGACAACCACTGATCGACTACTTGGAGCATGGAAAGCTTCCAGACGATCCCAAACGTTGCTCTGAAATACGTCAACGAGCACCTCGCTTCCTCTACTACAAATGAACGCTCTATCGATGCTCTTTTGAAGGAGTACTTTTAATATGCCTAGGCGAGGAAGAAGCCCATCAAGCCATGGAATTAGCACACTCAAGCGTATGTGTGATGCATCAGTCTGGACCAAAGCTACACTTCCAGCTTAAAAGAATGGGCTACTACTGGCCAAGCATGATGAAGGATTGCCTGGAATACGCCAAAAGGTGCCAAGCCTGCCAATTCTACGCCAACTTCATACATCGACCGCTTGAGCCATTACACCCTCTAGTTGCTTCATGGTCATTGGATGCATAGGGATTAGACACCAAAATCATTTGTGAGACAAGCCTACATCCTAGCTGCAACAGATTACTTCTCCAAGTAGGCTGAAATCGTGACCCTAAGGGAAGTTAAGATGGAAACTGTTGTTCGTTTCATCAAAGAGCGTATCATCTATCGATATGGAGTACCTTGCTAGGACTAGGTCATCACTAACAACAAAAAATAGTTCTCCAACCAACTCATGGATGAGCTCTACGAGAAATACAAGTTCAAGTAGCACAAGTCTTCTATGTATCATGATCTGGCTAACGGTATCGTAGAAACATTCAACAAAATGCTATGTAACCTCTTGAACAAGATAATCGGCCAAACAAAGAGAGACTGGCACGAAAGAATAAGCGAAGCACTTTGGGCATATAGGATTACACATAGAACTCTTACCCAAGCTATGCCTTATTCTCTTGTATATAGCATAGCATTTATTCTGCCACTCGAAAGTTAAATCTCCTGACTAAGGATGGCTATACAAGAAGGCTAGATTGAAGAGGAAAACGCAAAGCTATGACTTCAAGAGTTGGAAGCACTCAACGAATGAGGCTCGAAACTCAACAACATTTGGAATGCTACCAAGCATGGCTATCCAAGGCATTCAACAAAAAGGTCTGCCCAAGGTCTTTCCAAACTAGAGATCTTGTCTTGGCATTACAAAGGCCTATCATCACAACTCACAAAACAAAAAGCAAGTTCACATCAAAGTGGGATGGACTTTATGTAATACAAGAAGTCTACACTAACGGCACCTACTTAATCATGGCGGAAGACGGCTTAAAAATCGGCTTCATCAATGGCAGATTCTTAAAGCGTCACTACCTCTAAACCAAACACTTAATGCTCCTCGCCTGCATGAGCCTAAACTGCACACGACACAATGTTCATTGCTCACACGAGCTTAAAAGGTGACACCCAATGCTCCTCGCCTGCAAGAGCTAAAACTGCAACACAGAGCCAAAATGCTCCTCGTCTGCACGAGCTTAAAATGTGACAACTCCTCGCCTGCATAAGCCTAAACTACACACGGCACAATGTTCCTTGTACGCACGAGCTTAAAAGGCAACACCCAATGCTTCTCGCTTGCATGAGCCTAAACTGCACACGGCACAAAGTTCCCCACTTGCACGAGCCTAAACTGAACACGGCAACAATGCTCCTTGTTCGCACTAGCTTAAAAGATGACACCTAATGCTCATTGCCTACATGAGCCTAAACTACGCACGGCATAAAACTCCTCTTATGCATGAGCCTAAACTACACACGGCAACAATGCTCCTTGTTTGCATAAGTTTAAAAGGCGACACTTAATGCTCATGGCCTACAAGAGCATAAACTATGTACGGCAAAATCACCATCAAAATTGTCAAAATCCATCACTCATTTAAACTACGTCATAACTTGATCCCTCCTCAATCGAGGGTATGTAGGCAACTTGAAACTTCAAAACTTCGAGTACAATCACATCATCAACAAAAAACACAAACACTTTGAAGAATAAATAGAAAATTCAAGATTGTGCATACTTTATTTCTTTAAAGGAAGAATTCGGCGACAAAGCCGTATTACAAAATGAGCAAAAACAAAGACTTCTCCAGTAGGACAATACAACAGCAGCAGCACACACAATACAACAGCAAAGACAATGCTTGACAAGGAATTGTGAAAAAAATACACACCCAATTGTCCTATAAATATGGGTCAATTGCTTCCTAATGTTATAAGGGAGAGTACATACCAAATAGCAAAAGGAAAATCAAAAGAAGGAAATACATTCCAACCAAAAGAAGGAAGCAAATTCCAAGCAAAAAATGGCAAGTTTCAGCCAATCTGCGCAAGCATCACATTTTTTTGTGATATTTCGACTTTCCGGAGGAGTTTTGATACAAGGCCAATTGGAGAAGGAAGCTAAGAGGCTGATGATTATTGTATCCAAATTTCATAATTTTCCCTAGAGCCAAACATTCCAATTTTCAAAGTTAATCCCGCAGAAGTTGTTTTCCCGTTAAAACTCCGCAGCTGTGGGAAAATGATGAGTTGAAGGCTTTCCTGATTTTTCCTAGTGGTGTGTGATATATGCCTGAAAAGATAAAAGATAAAGCTATGTTTCCCATATTTTTACAAAATGCAGAAGATAAATTGACCTCAAACTTGGCGTGCAAGTCAGATGACATGTTTCCCAAACCAAAAAAGAAGCATGTTGTTTTTACAACAAAAATTAGCAAAAGAAAAGAAAAAGGAACAAAAAAAAAAAAAAAGGAAAGGGCTTCAAAATTTCCAAAACATCAAAGGAAAGTACCTTTCCTTGCCAAAATACAAAGGGCAATCCTTTCAAGGCAAGGACAAGTCTTCAAGTTTCCCAAAGCAAGGAGAAAAATACCCTCCTTGCCGTGGAAAACAAAAGGGGAAAGGAAAAAATGCACATCCTACTTAGGGTTTAGGACAAGCATTAAATCTTTCCAAAACTTTGAAGGAAATCACCCTTATTGCCAAAATTGAAAGAGGTTCCTACCTAACGAAGGAAAAACATTTTTTTCCCACAACCACAAGAAAAAAAAAATCAAAATACACCAAATGTATTTTGTCAAATTATGGAAAATCAATACGCACAATAAGTATGTGTTGATTTATCCATTTCTAAAATTTCTTTGAAGATCAAGCCTTTACAATCCCTAAAGAAAAAAAAAGTCTTATTTCTTTCAAGATCAAGCCTCGACGGCCCTTGAAGAAACTTCAAGCCTAATTGAAGATCAAGCCTTTACAGCCCTTGAAGAAAAGTTTCATTCAAGATCAAGCTTCTAAGGCCCTTGAAAAAGAAATTTTTTTTTCATTCAAGATCAAGCCTTTACGGCCCTTGAAGAAAATTTTCGTTTAATTTAAGACCAAGCCTCAACGGCCCTTGAAGAAATATTCCGTTCAAGAAATATGCCTCAATGGTCCTTGACGAAATTCATCACTTCAATTCGAGACCAAGCCTCAACGGCCCTTGAAGAAATGTTTCGTTCAAACAATACACCTTAACGGCCCTTGACGAAATTCATCATGTCAATTCAAGAGATACGCCTCTACGGCCCTTGAAGAAGCAAACTATATCAAGATCAAGTCTCGATGACCCTTGAGTTAGAACATTCACATTGTAGGACTTCAAAACATGTTTCCTACATGTGACAAGCACATGCCTACAACGCACCTTGAAGTGGGAACATTTTTCGTTGCATACAAAAGGTGCATCACAAAGCTCCACATGGCATATGACTCATCACAAACAGAAAAGTCATCAATGACATGTGGCACAAATCAAGCAAAGAAGAATAAACCTTCCCAAAATTCGGAAAAGGGGAGAAAATATGCAACAAGTCCTATAGATTTCGACCAATATGAGGAAAAACGGCTAAAATTAAGACACAAAACATGCCTAAATTCTCCCATGGACGAATCAAGACACAAATCAAAGCCAAATCCATCCAAAGGCAAGCTTTGAGAAGTCTATAAATACAAGGTCCCAAGACACACGTAAAGGTCAACAATTTCTAGATTCAAGGTCCACAATTTCTACATTGAAATGCCTAAAATTCTACATTCAGAAGAACCTTTGCACAAATCTTTGAAGACTAATACGTTGCCAAAGCTCTCTTCAAAGAATGTACAGCCAAAGTTGAAGCTTCCATTTGACTAAAGCCAAAGTATTCCCTTGAAGAATCAAATTCTTTCAAGACTTTGTTGTAAGCTCAAAACTTATAACGAATTTCGATTCAAGATCAAGTCATCAAGACCCTTGAATCAATGAAGTCCCACATCAACTCTACCTTTGTCGCAGCTTTGAGGTGAAGACCATACAAGCATCATTTCAAGCTCAAAACTTGAAGCAATCGTTCAATTGTTCTTCCGAGATCAAGTCATCGCGACCCATGGATCAACAACCTACGCATCTACATCAAATTTGAAGATTCAATCAGAGGAAAATTGTAAACAAAGATTGTAACCTTACAAATCCAAATCAATACAAATCTACTTTGTACATGTGTTCTCGTTTCATTCGATATAAAATTTTCATGTTTACACTCGCGATTGTGGCTGAGGAAATAACACGTCTCGGCCTTTGGGTTCTAGAGCCTGAAGACGAAGCTACTAGTTTCTTCAAAGTTCACAAATTGTCAGCGCTGGGTTTGGTCTCAGTAATTATATTCGTAAGAGTATAAATATGCCGAACTAGTACCAGACTGTACGAACACAAATACTCAAAAGAGATAAATGTCTTGATTGTAAATGTGGTTTGGTTGTCGGAATGTTGAACTTTAAAATGTACTTGCAAATATCTAATCATAAAACAAAACTCGACTTTCAATGTGCCGAGCTTAGTAACCTGGTAACACCTTACTTCGTCGAGATGGCTAATGAGATGACCTCTACCAACAAGGACTCGGAAATCCTTATTGACCAAGACTTGGATAAATAACTAGTCAGTCTCGAAGCAATGTTATCTATCCAAACTGAAGATGCTCTTCGGTCTGCTGATTCTACGACTCTAATGCTTTCTATCCAAACTGATGATGTCGCCAGTTGCCTTCACAATGTTGTCTATCTAAACTGAAGACGTGTTGGCGAGAAGAAAATGGGAGATAAAAAAAATATCAAGGTTGTTGAGAAGCTTTATGCAAGGCAATTTGTGTGTTGATTTGAAAAGGCTTTGAATGATGCACCCCCCTCTATTAATAGTAGCAAACCCTCAATGTGGTGTGGAGTATGCATGTTGGTTAATTTGTATGCAACGAGTGGAGGTCGGGTGGTGGTATGGAGTATACACATTGGGTGTTTGATGGTATGCGTGAGAGGAGTTGTGAGTTGGGGTGTACTCATACACATGTATGCCAGCTATGGTTTAATTGATGACGCCTATAAGTTATTCAAGCAGATGCCAAGAAAAAGCATTGTCTCATGGACGAACATCATCATTGGGTTTGCAAAACAAGATCGTGGGGAGGAAGCTCTTATATATCTTTCACTGGGTTTGCAAAACAAAGTCGTTGGCTTTATTAGCTAATATTTATTCTACTAAAAATTGAAAAGATGTATAGTTGAGGTTATTTTAGGTATAATAGTGGGTGGAGAAATAGTATTTTAATTTTTTAACTTTTTATGGTGGGTGAAATTATAATGTGGGTAGGAAAATAAGACAAAGGGGGTGGGTGTAGCACTACTCTTTTTATATAAATTGCTTTCAATATGTTAAATGACAAAAAATGATTTGGTATTTAATGTGATATAATAATTTGTAAACACAAAAATTCGGTAGCAAATGAAACAAGAACACATGTACAAAGTAAATTTGTATTAAGTTAATTTGTAGGATTACAATCTCTGTTTACAAGTCTCATCTGATTCGATCTTCAAATTTGATGTAGATGGTGTCAATCCAAGTGTCACGATCACTTGCTCTTGGAAGAACGTTGAACAATTGCTTCAAGTTTTGAGCTTGAAACAATGCATGGATAGTCTTTACCTCAAGGTTTGTGTGACTTACGACAAAGGTTGATGTAGATGTGGGGTTTTGTTGATTCAAAGGTTGATGTGGTCTTTACCTCAAGGTTTATGTGGCTTGCGGCAAAGGTTGATGTAGATGTGGGGTTTTGTTGATACAAGTTTTGAGCGTGCAATAAAGTCTTGAAGGAATCGGCACAAGTGCTTGTTGATTCTTCAAGGGAATGCTTCAGCTTTGGTTATGCATTCTTTGAAGAGAGCTTTGTTAGCGTATTATTCTTCAAATATTTGGTGCTAAGGTTCCTCTGGATGTAAAAAATTATCCACCCTTTGCTTGTCATGGAACCTTGTATTTATAGGCTCCCAAAGCCATGCCTTTGGATGGATTTGGCTTTGATTTGTGTCTTGATTCATCCATTAGAGAATCTAGACATGTTTTGTGTCTTGTTTAAGCCATTCTCTCTAATTCTTGCCGAATTCTTGCCTATCTTGTGAGTAATCTTCAATTCTTGCCAATTTTATGAAGATGCTTTAGCTTTCTTTCTGGTTTAGGGAGTAATTTGGATCCCTTTGCCGATTTCAAAAGAGATTTAGCCCTTCTTGCCAATTTTTAGGAACGCTTTGTACTTCCTTTGCCGATTTGTGCCATATTTCATTGATGACTTGGCTATTTATATTGAGTCATATGCCACGTGGAGCTTGGTGATGCATCATTTGTATGCAACTAAATTTACATGTCTACAAATGCCCTCACTTAAAGGCGCGTTGTAGGCATGTGCTGGTCACATGTAGGAAACATGTTTTGAAGTCCTGCAATTTGAATGTTCTAACTCAAGAGTCGTCGAGACTTGATCTTTAACCAGTTTGTTTCCTCAAGGGCCGTAGAGGCGTATTTCTTGAATCGAAATGATGAATTTTGTCTAGGCCGTTGAGGCATATTTCTTGAGCGAAACATTTCTTCAAGGGCCGTTGATGCTTGATCTTGAATGAAATGCAAATTTTGTTCAAGGGCCGTAGAGGCTTGATCTTGAATGAAAATTTTGAAAATGGATAAATCGGCACATATTTATTTTGCATATTGATTTTCCATAATCTTTGGCAAAATACATTTGTATTTTTTGGAGCCGTTGATAGGAGCATATTTATGCGCCATAGTTAGCTAGTTCTTATGCATTTTCGTTATATTTTCTTAGTTTAAGTAGTCTTTTAAGCTAGTTTTATGTGTTTTCAGGTTTTAAGGGCAAAGCATATAAAAAGATGCATTTTGGAGCCTTTTGGAGCAAAATGGAGCTTGGAATGAATGTCACATATTTGGAGCCAAAGGTTTGGATGAATTTGAAGATTTGAAGATGATGATTCCTACTTGAACAAGGTTTCCTAGTTGAAGTAGGAAATTGCTTACATGAAGAAGGATTCCTAATCGATGAAGGATTCCTAGTTGAAGATGGATTCCTAGAAAAATGAAGATTCCTACTCAAACAAGGTTTCCTACTTGAAGTAGGAAAGTTAAACCTAAGTGGCCTTAAGTTCCAGCAACAAAGAAGTAATCCAAGTCAAAGAAGGAAAAGGAATCCAAGAAGAAGAAGGATTGACCAAGACAAGCTTTCCTAATCCTAATGCATAAAGATTTCAGCTACAAAAGGGATTTCTTTTCCTATTTGGAGACTTAAAACCTGATTTCTAGAAGCCTTATCCCTTCCTGCAAAGGTGCCACACCTTATCCCTTGTTTTTCTAGAAATCAGCAACAAAACAACCTTTCTAGAAGGCCTTATCCCTTGTCCTACAAAAGTGACGCCCCAAACCTTTCTAGAACTTCTAGAAACCTGATTATTCCTTTCCCCCTTGGTTTCTAAAAGCCTTAGCCTTTTCCTTCAAGGATTGTGTGTTATTATCCTATACAAATTAGGCCTTTAAATCCTTTTCCTTTGCTACATAGGGGCTGCAAATTTCAACCTATAAATACCATCCTTTGCTACACCATTTAGTCACCATCCTCTACCATATTTTTCTACATTCATACATCCCTCAAACACACTCATCCCTCTAGTGCCGCAGATTGCAAGGAAGGAGAAAGAAGGAATAACCTGGTGTCGTGCCTATGCCCAAGCCTTGGGAGTGTTGGAGCGTTTCTAGGTGTTTTCTATCGTTGATTTCAATGTTTAATTTAAGTTATCTTTGTGTAATTACGATTATGAGGAACTAAACCCCCCTTGGCTAGGGGGGATTCGAAACCATGTTTATGCTTGCTATATGATTTGATTACTTCTAATTGCGTTTCATAAGTTGTGAATTCAATTTACTTATCTATATGAATTAAAACTGATTTGTGTGTGTTGGTTGAGAGTGCACGCTTAATTTTCATGCATAAGTTTGATGCTAGGATATAAGGGAATTTCACCTAATCGTTATGAACTTATATTCAAAAGTAGTAAAGGTTGTTTATCACAATCGTGTTAAGTAAATTCTTGGCATAAGTTTCATGCAATTCATAGTAACAAGTGCCTCGCCAATGCTTATGACTTTCATAGAACTTAATGATCTTTGCTTGTATCTTTGTTATGCAATTCATGCAGGGAACTTGTGAGGAATGCTTTGGGTTGTCGTATGCAATTCATCCAATTCGATAACTTTAGGAAAATCTGAGGGTTAATTATGGCAATTCACGGTTAATCTGGGGCGTTGGGAATTCATGGTTTATTGAGAAGCAATTGGAAATTGTTTTGTATGCAAGTGTGACATGTGTGGAGAAGAACCCCTTAGCTAGCTTTCCATCCATTCACTTTAACCAAATTCGTTTTAGAATCTGTTCAATTTACAAAGTTTTGTTTTTGTTTTCAATTTTCGTCAAAACTCAATCCCCATTTATTTTGAAGTGTTAGATTAGTTAAAAATCAATTTAGTTTGTGTTTTTAAGTGTCTTGAGTCAAGTTATACCCTATTTTCGTCCAAATTTGTGTTTGTGTTCAAAACTGCCCAGAAAGTGTTTTTAAGGCAGTTTTTAGTGTTTATTTGCTGTTTTGAGTCTTTTGCTTTGTTTTGGTGTTTTATAGTTTAGTTTTGCATTCTTTGAGTCTAGTTTAGTGTTTTAAACGTTGTTTTTACGTTTTGAGTCAATTTTCAAGTGATTTAGCAATCCCTCCTAATCCCCGGCCTAGAACGATCCCTACTTACATTCCTTACTACAATTGATAAAAAGAGGGTTTAATTTGTGTGCTTATATATTTCGCATCAGCCGTTGGCTTTTTGCCATATGTGTGTGGTAAAAATGCTTTTCCTTCCTTAAGTAGGAATCTCCTTCAATTTTGGTAATAAAGGTGATTTCCTTCAAGGTGTTGAAAACTTTTAATGCTTGTCCTTGTGTAAGTAAGACTTTCATTTTTCTTTCTTCTTCTTCTTTTTTTTTTCCAGCAATGTAGGCGTTTTCCCTTTTGGTTTGGGAAAACTTAAAGACTTGTCCTTGCTTTGCAAGGACTTCTTGTATCTCGGCAAGGAGAAGGATTTTTCCTTTGATGTTTTGGAAATTTTGAAGCCTTTTCCTTGCTTCTTTGTTTCCTTTTCTTTTCTTTCTTGATTTTTTGTTGCAAAAACAACATGTATTTTCTCCTTGTTACCGATTTTATGTTGCTGGTTTTGCTTGCTTCTTTCGATTGGAATGTGCTTCCTTCTTTTGATTTTTCTTTTGCTATTTGGTATGTATTCTCCTTATAGCATTAGGAAGCAATTGACCCTTATTTACAGGGCAATTGGCTGTGTGTTTTTTGCCATAAAATTTCCTACTGTGTACTGATGTGTGCTTGTTGCTGTTGCCATACCTTTGTGGCTGCTGATGTTGCAGTGTATTGCTTGCTATCTGGTGATTTTATAATGCGTTGCTTTTTTATCACATGGTGTTGTACAAAAGACTACAGCGGGGTTATGCTGTGTAATGCCTTTTGTTGCAGTTTCCCTTGATGGTGACGTTGTAGTGCAATGCAAGAAATTGCTTATGTAGTTGCGCTGCCGGGTTGCGTAGTGTGACTGCGTAGCACTTTAGCTTTCTTTGATGTTGCAGCATGCTTTGAATGACCGTCTTGTAGTTGCCCTATTTGTTGTTGTTGCTCAAGCTTTTTTTTTTTTTTGTGGCTAATTTCTTTTCGTCATTGTCATCCTTTAACGCTTGCGAGGTTTGTTTCGCATGCCTTTTGCTTTAGTGAGGCAATTTTGTACAGTTGGTTGGGTCAGTACTTTGGCACTCATTTTACTTCATCAACTGCAAACAAGTTGGGGACTTTGATGACCAAATATTCTAGCGTGCTTTACGCGAATAGCCTTAATGATGTGCAAGCACAAGCGTTATTTAGAAACTGTGAAGGTTTAAGAATTGACCGCTTAGCAAAGGTTGGCTCAGTGCTACGAGTCCTTGTAGATGATTCACACCTTCATTTCTCATACTTGTCTTGCCTTACGAGTCTTCATTCGAGGTATGTTTCTTTGCGGCAATGAGACTGATGTATTATTCAATCGTATAATCCTTACCATTTAAGTAGGCAATTTGGTTTTGTCCAGCATGTACTAGGTAAGCTGAAGGAAAATGCACAGCCAGAATCCTTGCAAGCCATGTACATACATTGGGAGTCTTGTACTATGTATGCACAAATGCTTTTATCACTTTGTCGGCTAAGGATGAGTCCAAGAGTAATTTAGTGACCCGTGCCTATGTAGGTTGGTGGTCAAAGGTACACCATGAAGATGGCACCAATTCTTCTCGTTCATGTAATTATATGCTGAGAGAGGGTTGTTCTACGGTTCCTACGTAGCTGGCACCTTTCAATTATGCGAGTGCAACTCCTTTACAAGATGGACCTGTGGCTTTAGCTCCTCAATGCCCATGCTTGTCTTCACAATGCTCGGATGCTTCTGAAGAGGCGAGTGACACAGTTGACTCGTATGAAGATCAACTTGTTTTGTGGCAACGTCAACAAGCTTTAAACAAGCGACCATTTGAAAGTGCTTGGGATGATAGTGATGTCAATTTTCATCATAAGTAAAAGAAAGTGTTTAGGCCTCCTTAATTTGATGGTTGTGTGTCACTTGAGAAAGACATATGTATTTTCTCCTTTCTTGTGATTTCTTCTGTTTTTATTGGTTTAGCTTTTGTTTCCAATATCCTTCTTTATCTTCTTTAGGATGTGCCCTCTTGTTCAATTGATTTGGTGAGTATGGGAGTTCATTCATTTATGGAGATGCTATTTGGAAGCAATCTACCCAAGAAATAGGAGATTCGAGATCCGCCTGGTGCAGAGCTTGTTCTAAATCTGCCAAGTAGCCCAAAGTTGCCGAATGTAGATGTATGCATGCAAGAGCCTATTGAGTGTCCAACACCTTTTCCAATTAGCTCTGAGATCCCTCTCAAAGGGCCGAACCTTAGTGGTACTAAACAGCTTATCCATCGCATCAACCTTCGCATGGCCATAGATATCAAGAGTCGTATTGAGAAGAGGATTTCCAAGTGCCCATTGGAGGACCTTGCATTGCTTAAGGAAGACTTATCAAAGCTTGCTTCTACAATCGATAACCTTAGTGTTGATTCCTCACTCTTGAGAGTCAAGATTGTCAAATTTATGGCCACCTCAACCGAGTATTCTTCTTTGCATGCTATTTCCTTGAAGAAGTTGAATCCAGAGGTTAGAACTCAGCAACTTGCGGCCAAAGACTTATCAATTGCCCAAGTTTGATCTTTTCAGCAAGCTGTTTCATAATGTTATCAAATTACAGAGACTTCTTTAGCTTCTATCCAGGTGAGTCTAGAGGCGTTGGTGCGAGAACAAGAACAGTTGGAGGTTGAAGCATCACAACTTCAATGTGTTCTTTTAGAGCAAGAGGCTACACTTTCTTAGCATTAAGAAGAGATTTCTCGCCAAGAAAAAGAGAAAGGCACAACCATGGAGTTACTTATCTTGTCTTCAACCGATGTGGAGACTTTGAAGACTTTGGAAGGCTTGCTTGAAGATTGTCGTCGTAATTTTAGGGACATAGCTTTCAAGTAGTGTCTTCCATTCTTTGTACTTTAATCATTCTTTGTTTTTTGTTTATTTTGTTATAATGCTTTGCAGCTAAATTCTTCTTTTAAAGAAATAAAGTATTCACATTTGGAATTTTCTCTTTATTCTTTAAAGTGTTCGTGTTTTTTTTTTTTTTTTGGTCATGTTACTGTACTTGAACTTTTGAAGTTTCAAGTTACCTACGTACCCTTGGTTAAAGAGGGATCAAGTCATGACATAGTTTAAATGAGTGATGGATTTTTTTTTATGGTGATTTTACCGTACGCAGTTTATGCTCTTGTGGGCCAGGAGCATTGAGTATCGCCTTTTAAGCTCGTGCAATCAAGGAGCATTTGTTACCGTGTGCAGTTTAGGCTCATGCAGGTGAGAAGCTTTGTTTGTTTGGTTTAGACGTAGTAGAGTTTCAAGAACCTGTCGTTGATGGGGCTGATCTTCAAGTCGTCTTCTGCCATGATTAAGTATGCGCCATTGGTGTAAACCTCTTATGTTACATAAGGTCCATCTCATTTTGATGTGAACTTGCTTTTCGTTGTGAGTTGTGATAATAGGCCTTCGTAATGCCAAGACGAGATTTCTAGTTTAGAAAGACTTTGGGCGGACCTTCTTGTTGAATGCCTTGGATAGCCGTGCTTGGTAGGATTCCTACTATTGTTGAGCTTCGAGCCTCCTTTCATCTAGTGCTTCCAACTCTTGAAGTCGTAGATTTTCTTTTTCCTCTTTAGCCAAAGTGTTCGCTTGGGTAGAAGTCTTATGTGTAGTTCTATATGCCCAAAGTGTTTCGCTTATTGTTTCGTGCCAGTCTTTCTTTGTTCGGTCGATTACCTTCTTCAGGAAGTTGCATAGTGTTTTGTTGAATGCTTTTGCAGGACCGTTGGCCGGAGCATGATACATGGAAGACTTATGCTGCTTGAACTTGTATTTCACGCAGAGCTCATCCATGAGTCGATTGGAAAGTTGTTTTCCATTGTCAGTGATGAGGTGGCACGGCATACCATATCGGTGGATGATATGCTCCTTGATGAAACGAACGATAGTTTCCTTCTTGACTTCCTTTAAGGGTACGGCTTCAGCCTACTTGGAGAAGTAGTCAATTGCGGCTAGGATGTAGGTTTCTCCTGCAGATGATTTTGGTGTGATTGGTCATACGATGTCCAATCCCCATGCATTAAACGGCCATGAAACAACTGTATGGTGTAATGGCTCATACGGTTGATGTATGAAGTTAGCGTGGAATTGGCAAGCTTGGTACTTTTTGCTGTATTCCAGGCAATCCATCACCATGCTCGACTAATAGTAACCCATTCTCTTAAGCTGGAAGTGTACCTTTGGTCCGAACTGATGGGCTTCGCATACGCTTGAGTGTGCTTATTCATGGCTTGATTAGCTTCTTCCTCACTTAGGCATCTTAGAAGTACACCTTCAAAAGAGCGTCGATAGAGTGTTCCCCTATAGTAGAGGAAGAGAGGTGCTCATCGACAGATTTCAAAGCGATGCCTAGAATTGTTTGGAATTTTTCCATGCTCCAAGTAATCAATCATTGGATGTCTCCATTCTTCTGTGTTAACTGGAAGTACTGAGATGACATTTACATCATCTAGTAGCGTTTTAGTGACTAGTGGGATTACCCATCTTTGGCAAACTGGCATGTTTGCAGTTTCATCTTCTCCTAGTGTTATACTTGAGGCTAGGTTAGCGAGAGCGTCCGCTATTTGATTTTCTTTTCTTGGCATATGTTCTAGTGTCATCACCTCAAACTTTTGTAGTAGTTGAGTTGCTACCGAAAGTATGGGATGAGATCATCTTTCCTTACATCATATTCAGTCAAGAGTTGGTTGATTATGAGTTTGCAGTCACTATACACTTCTAACGTTGTGATCTCCATGTCGATCACCATTTAGAGTCCAATGATTAGTGCTTGGTACTCAGCGACGTTATAGGAGCATAGCTCGCTTAGTTTGAAGGAATAGGGTAGTATTTGTCTTTGTGGTGACATGAATACTACTCCTGCCCCTGCTCCGTCCGTTCATGCAGATCCATCGAATAACATCTTCCATGTCGGGAAGATGTTGATGTAGAACACCTTTTCGTTAGGCAGGTCGTCTGAGATTTTCCAATCAACTATGATTGGATATCGGCAAGGAAGTTTGCTAGTGCTTGTCCCTTGATGGCTTTAGATGTGACGTAGATGATCTCATATTGATTGAGAAGTAATGCCCATTTAGCTAATCTCCCTGTCAGAACTGGTTTGGACATAATGTACTTAACTGGGACGGCTTTAGCAACTAAGTGGATGGTGTAAGCATGCATGTAGTGTCTTAGCTTTTGGAGGACAAAGACTTAGGCAAGGCACATCTTCTTGATCGATGAGTAGTTAAGTTTGGCACCAGTGAGAGTTCAGCTTAGGTAATATAGTGTTATTTCCTTTTGGGCTTCAATTGCTTGTGCTAAGAGTGCTCCAATGGAACTCTCTTATGCGGCAATGTATAGGATGAGCGATTATCCAAGCATAGATGCTCTTAAGATAAGTGGGTTTGCAGGTACCTCTTTATGCTCTCGAAGGCATTGTGACAAACGTCATCCCATATGAATGGAGTGTCTTTCTTCATAAGTCGACTAAAGGGTTGACAACATCTAACAAGGTTAGAGATGAAGCGTCTGATGAAGGCTAGCCATCTTTGTAAACTTTCAGCTCATGTAAGTTCCTTGGCTCGGGCATGCTTTGGATGGCCTTGATCTTTGATTGGTCCACTTTAATACCACGGTGCTTGACAATGAAGTTGAGGAATTTCCTAGAAGTGATGCCAAATGCATATTTCAATGGGTTCATCTCGAGGTTGTAATGTCATAGTTTGTCGAACATCATTCGTAAATCCTTCAAGTGATTGGATCTTTTCGTAGTCTTGACAATTACATCGTCCAGTAACATTCTAAGTTTTTGTGTAACATGTGTTGAAGATCTTTTGCATTGCGCATTGATATGTAGCTTCAACGTTCTTCAAGTCAAAAGGCATTACCTTGTAGCAGTATATCCCTTTTAAAGTGCAGAATGCTATTAGTTCCTTGTCTTCAGGAGCCATGCGGATTTGATTGTACCTATAGGAGCCGTCCATGAATGATAGTGCCTCGTGGCCAATGGTCACGTCCACCATGATTTCGATGATTGGTAAGCGAAAGTCATTTTTCGGGCAAGCATCGTTAAGGTCACGGAAGTCTACACAACCATGTATTTGTCCAGCTTTCTTAAGGACATTGACGATGTTATAGATCCTTTTAGGGTATTGCACCTCTTGAATGAAGCCTGCTTTGATTAGCTTGTCAATCTCAGCCTCAATTTATGGGATAAACTTAGATCGATAGCGTCTTTGAGTTTGCTTTATCTATCGTATTCTAAGTTTGATTACAAGACGGTGCATGACTATGGTAGGGCCAAGGCCAAGCATTTCTTTGTAGGTCCAAGCAATGACGTCTTTGTACTTCATTAGCAGTTGGTAGTACTTCTCGATCTCATTCGTACTAAGTAGTGCACTTAAGAAGATAGGTTTTAGCTCTTCGCTTGTGCCTAAGTTGAGCTCCTTGAGATCATCAATCATGGCTTCCCCCCCCCATCCTTGAGCTATAGTGGTGCCGTAGTGACATATTCCTCGTGGATTTTGTCTTCGTTGTCTTCTTTAATCGTGATGTGGAAGATGTTTTGAATCTTATGTTTAGTGCAGTCATCTTGGGTTTGTTATCGTGAAGATTGGCTAGTGTAGACACTGGTGTGCCTCTTTACTTTTAGTCGTCCTTTTGTGTCAACCTCCAAGGTTGCTTGGCACTTCATTCTTTAAGGAATCAAGCTTCGAGCGTCGTCTTTTTTTTGCTAGACCGTCGAGCTTTTCTTCTTTCGACATTGTCTTCCTCTTTCTAGAAGGCTTTTTGGTTTTTTCAAGTCTTTCCAAGGCCAACCGTTGCGAAGGTGAGCTAGTCGTATTGCTTTGTTTCTTAGGTTTTGACAACCTTTTGAAAACAGAGCTTTGAGGTGTTGGTGTGATAAGCCGTTTGAAGACAGAGATCTGGTCTTGACCATCAATGCGATCAAATGCCAAAATTTTAGGTTTTGAATGATTTAGTCGATCAAAGATTGACGTTCATTAGGCTTCTCTTGATCTTGTTCAACATTCACGCTAATGTTGTTGTTAACTCCATAACCAAGCTCCTTCAACTTTTTTTGAGTTTCAGTAAGGTTACGTCCT
This sequence comes from Malus sylvestris, assembly GCF_916048215.2. Classification (NCBI taxonomy): domain Eukaryota; kingdom Viridiplantae; phylum Streptophyta; class Magnoliopsida; order Rosales; family Rosaceae; genus Malus; species Malus sylvestris. The sequence continues at coordinate 41,355,975 of NC_062274.1, forward strand.
TTGTTGTTGACGGTGTTTGAATCCTTCTTTCCTAGATTTGAAGATGAGGTGAAATCGTACCCAGCCTTTGACATGAGTTTGTAGGCATTTGGGTCGAAACCTTCTTAGTTCCTATTGGTTGGAAGAGAGCTCAGTTCTACCCCGTTTGGCAGGGGTTTTATTAAACCTTATGGTGGTTTTGAAACTTTAGTGTTGCCTAGTTATGTCAAAGGTAAAACTGCATTTATCTTGAGCAGTTTTACATCGTTTTTGTGTAGCTGCATGTTGGCTTTGCTTGTTCTAGTTTCGAATAGGGATTACCCATTCTTTCTTCTCGACATTGGGATGTATTGGAAGACGGGTGTGCTTGGTCCTTTTGAGGACATCCCACTTCCTTTGGTTGTTGAAGGCTCAACAAGCTCATGATTGTCCTTCTTTGAAGATGGCACAACTTTCTGCTCTTGCTACTTAGGCATGGCTTGCCCCTCTTGGTTTTTAGGTGTGGCTTTGCCTGTGGATTTGATCTCATTTGGAAAAGCTTTGGGTACCATGTCTTCGTCTATGTAAAACTTGACATCCTGAAGTGTGATTCAGCTTCGGCGAATGGCTTGGTGTCTTCTTGTATCATCTTGACTCATCTTGGGTAAAACTTTAAGCATTAGTGAAGGGTAGATGGCACTACTCCATTCTCGTAGATCCAAGGCCTTCCTCAGAGCAAGATGTAGGAAGTTCTTGCATCAATCACCTGAAATAACGTGCTTGACTTGAGTTCGCCAATGGCCATCTCAACTCGGATCATGCCCCTTACTCTTTGTCCTCTTTAGTTAAAACCTTGGATTGAAAGGTGGCTCCAGGATAATTTATCCCCCTTGATGCCCATTGTGGTTATTATTGACTTTAGCATGATGTTTATGGCTGATCCACCATCCATAAGCATACGGTTGACTTTGTGCTCCCTTACATATTCAGAAATGAAAAGAGGATGGTTGTGAGGCTTTGATCCCAACAACAAGGCTTCGTCGGTGAAGTTGATTATGTCATAGGTGGAACAACACGTGGCATATTCATGTGGTTGAAGCTTCAAGCCTTCGTCCTTGCTTTCTTGTGCTTCGTTGTCGTTGGGATTCTTCAAGACTGCTACTAGTGCTTTTGGTATCTCCTTGGGCAGTCATAGTGCTTCCTCGATGTTAAAGTGTGCAGGCAGGCACTCTTTGGGCGTAAAAGTTTTCTCTTCTTCGACGGTGGTAATTTTGCCTTTTGAGGGTTCTTTTATCTCTATTTCAACCATGTGACAGGCAGCGGCAGTGTAATGTTGGAAGAAGTCTTTTAGGAAGTACTCGTGCAAAGCACGGGAATGCGTGGTTTTTGCTCCATAGGTTCCCCTACGTACATTGGCTTAACAGCTCTAACATTCTTTTTAGGCTTCCTATTGTTACGGCAGAGGTGTTTTCTCCCTTGTTCCACATTTGGCCATGTGGCTTGTGGTCTTGGCTTCCTTGTCTTTTTGTAGGTCACCAGTGTCCATTCTTATTCATCATCGATAAGTGCATTTTGGTCATTTATGCCCAATGATGATTGTGCAAAGGGTGCCATGTAACTTGAGCATAGATGGGAGTGGCCATGCGTCACTTGGAGAGGCATAAGATTGAAGGATCCAAACATAATCGTAGTAATGTGTGTTGCGGTCATGTTTTCAAGGTCAAGTTCAATTTGCCTTTGTTGTGCTAGCTTCATAATGAGCTTCTTGAGGATGAAGCACTTACCAACAGGATGACTCACGATACGATGGTATTTTCAATACGTCGTTAATGCAATTCATCTCTTCGGGTTGCTTGCATTCATGTAACTCAATTACCTTCTTCTCTAACAAGTCGTCTAGCATTGCAACCACGTCAGAGTCAGGAAAAGGGTACGTCTTCTGCTTCAGTTCCCTCAAGGTTACTTTATACCTGTCTTGGGTGCGAGAAGGCTGACCTCTCTTCATTTCTGTTTTTTTTTTTTTTTTTTTTTTGTTCTTGGAGAAGATCTTGACGAGCATGGAAGAGGTCTTGACGGGGGTTAACAGGGGTGGTGTTGACGGTAAAAGCTTCCTTGGTGGGTTTTTTCCCAGTCTTGTCAACCTTCGAAGCGAACACCTTATCCTTTTTTAAGTCAGTGATTGGCTTCTTTTTTCCATGATTAGCAATACTAAGCTCTATGCCATGGGATCGAGTTGCCAATTTCTCGAATGTTCTTAGCTTTATGCCTTGGAGGATGTAATGTAACCCTCAGTGCATGCCTTGAACACACATCTCAATGGTGGAGGTTTCGAAGAGTTGATCTTTGCAGTCCAGACTTAATGAACGCCATCTATTAATGTAGTCGACGACAGGTTCATCCTTCCATTTCTTTGTACTTGTTAGCTCTAGCATATTTATAGTGCGGCGAGTGATGTAGAAACGGTTAAGGAATTATTTTTCAAGCTAATCCCATCTGTTGATGGACTCGGGCTCGAGATCGATATACTAGTCAAAGGCATTAGCTTTTAGTGAGCGTACAAATTGCGAGCTAATCCCCCTCTGTCCTAGTGTTAGCTTTTAGTGAGTGTACAAATTGCTTGACGAGGTCATCCCCCTCTGTCCTAGTGTTGTTGCATATTTCAATGAAATGAGTAATATGTTGCTAAGGATTGCCATTTCCATTGAATTGCATGAATTTGGGCAGCTGATAACCCTTTGGCATCCTCAAAGCGTCGATCTTTTTAGAGTAAAATTTTGAATACAGCACGAAGTCATGCGAAGTTCCTTCATACTGCGCCTTGATTGTGCTTGTGATCATCTCTTGCAACTGTTGGATAGAGAGAGATCCCATAAGGGCCATAGCTTGGTCCATCTCTAGCTTTTCCTCGGCCTTTTCTATCAAATGCTCCTCTTTTTCGTTGGTTTCCTTCTCTTATGGATCAACCTTTGCGTCATGGTCAGCTTGCTCGTTGTGTTGTGCCTTCAGACGGTTAACAAATGTGACAATCTGCAAGTCATTTTCTTCCATAGTCTTTGTTAGCCTTGCAATTGCTTAGTCCATCTGTGACAGCTAGTCCTCAATTGAAGTCATGTCAGTAGTTATGACTTGCATGGCTACAAGATATGAGTTGCTGCTTGAGTCAGCATTGGAAGTCAAAGACTCGAAATACTTGCTCGGGCTTTCCTCGTGCACTGATTCGTGCCTTGGTGCATCTAGCGAGACCAAGGTGATCACAAGCTCGTACCTCGATGCTCTTGCTCATTCGGCAGGTTTGATGTAAGGGTGGGAGTTATGGCATAGAGAGCTTTTTCCTTGCTTCGGGTTATGACGCCCATAGTGCCACCACTTGTGGCAAGGATGTTCTTGTTCTTCGCGTTGGTAGCTGGAACAACTTGATCTTTTCTTGATGCCATTTGTACTTCTTGCGAATTTGAAGACAAAGATGAAAGGTCGAGAGGTCCCACTGGGCGTGCCAATTTTGTAAACACGAAAATTTTGTAGCAAATGAAACAAGAACACGTGTACAAAGTAAATTTGTATTAAGTGAATTTTTAGGGTTACAATCTTTGTTTAAAAGTCTCCTCTAATTCGATCTTCAAATTCGATCACTTGCTCTTGGAACAAAGTTGAACAATTGCTTCAAGTTTTAAGCTTGATACAATGCGTGGATATTCTTTACCTCAAGGTTTGTGTGACTTGCGGCAAAGGTTGATGTAGGTATGGGGTTTTGTTGATTCAAGGGTCTTGGCGACTTGATCTTGAATCGAATGTCATTACAAGTTTTGAGCTTGCAACAAAGTCTTGAAGGAATCGGTACAAGTGCTTGTTGATTCTTCAAGGGAATGCTTCGGCTTTGGTTGTGCGTTCTTCGAAGAGAGCTTCGACAATGTATTATTCTTCAAAGATTTGGTGCCGAGGTTCCTCTGGATGTAAAAAATTATCCACCCTTTTCTTGTCTTGAAACCTTATATTTATAGGCTTCCAAAGCCATGCCTTTTGATGGATTTGGCTTTGATTTGTGTCTTGATTCATCCATGAGAGAATCTAGACATGTTTTGTGTCTTGTTTCTGCCATTCTCTCTAATTCTTGCTGAATTCTTGTCTATTTTGTGAGCAATCTTCAATTTTTGCCAATTTTATGAAGATGTTTTAGCTTTCTTTTCGGTTTAGGGAGTAATTTGGATCCCTTTGCTGATTTCAAGGGAGATTTAGCACCTCTTGCCAATTTTTAGGAAGGCTTTGTATTTCCTTTGCCGGTTTGTGTCACATTTCATTGATGACTTGTCTATTTGTAATTAGTCATATGCCATGTAGAGCTTGGTGACGCATCATTTGTATGCAACGAAATTTACATGTCTACATAATTATCAAAGACAATAATGTAGGAGCAAAGATCATAATTTTGTAAAACATGTGGGGTAATACTTGTTATTTGAAAATTTCATTAAATGAGCACTAATTACTATGCTTTGGAAAAAAAGAGTACTTTTTGGTAGACCCTGCTTTTACTTTTCTATGCTTTTCTACTGTCATTGTCAACTATTTTTTTTAAAGCACTTTTTTTTTTTTACCAAACACATTTAATGTTCCAAATCTTTAATAAGCTGTTTTTTTTTTAAAGCACCACCACAATCACAAACCAACCCTCAGATCTACCATTAGGTTAACTTTCAAAGCCACTTGAAAGCAACAAAATAATAAAACAATAAAACATGGAATGATTATGTAATACCCTGATTATTTTTAATATGTGATTTAGTTATGAAATTCAAATTAATTGACGAATTATGAAATTTAAATGGGGAAAATGTGAAACCCCATTCCTGGACATTATTATTATATTACATACTTTGTGGTCGTATTCAGAATTATGACATATTTACATTGACAGGGTATATTTTTTTGATAAGTAAAAAGATGAAAATACCCCTAGTTGGCTAAACAGAATTATATGAGCACGTATTTTATCCTTATATGTTTTACCATATTTCTTGGCATATTTGGATAGAGCTCAATCTCACGACGCATAGGCGAAAACCATTCGCCAAATGAAGTTATAACGAATAAGATATAAATGAGCAAAGGTAAGGGCGAAATGGTTATTTGATCATTAATCTAGAAAGGCTCCAACTTAGTTGGAGCAGCTATCTGGGGCGCCATGTGTGTGGCTATTATGGAGAGATAAGAGGAAAAATGAGGGAAAAGAGAGAGTGGGTTGGCCAATCAGAAAAAAGGAAAGGATAGAAAGGAGAAGGAAGAGAATCCAGCCGACCCGGATTCCTTTTCTAACCCGCATGCGACCCGTTTTCCAACCTGGGTCCCTGCCTAATTTTTGACAACTTTTCCGTTGTTTTTTTTTCAGCAAATCTAGTTGAACCACCACCTGGAAACAACTTCACGACCCTCCCTATTCCATTTCCACCCCAAATTTCACTTGATTTAACCCAAGATTTACGAAGAACCAAACCCGTTGGTTTCGTGGGTGTACGGCGGAGATCCGTCGATTCTGCAAGCACCACCGTCAACCACCACCCTTATTCAACTCCTCTTGAGGCCAGGAACAAAGCCCAAACAAGTTTGGGGGCGACGGAGTTGCAGAATTGACGAATTGGAGAGCACCCACTTTAGGGTTTTCAACCTTTCGTGGGCAATTACAGGTGTTTCCCAGCCGAATTGGACTTTGACCTAGGTATGAAAATTCTTCCCCTTGTTGAGTTCTACAATCCAGTGAAATTTGGTAATTTTTGGAGTTAGTCTGAAAATTAGGATCTCGTTCGTCGGAAATCACCGCATGCGGCGGCACGTGTCCAATGGGCCGACTTTACATTTTCAAGTTAAATTTGATATTCATTTAATGTGATTCGATTGTTTGAATCTAATATTGTAAACATTCACCACTTGAATATTTATGGGATAAACGGTTTAAATACGATGATAATCCACGAATGGTTTGATTCCGTTTGAAGGTACGTAGGCAATCTAACCTGGAGGTTAGATGTAGGCATAAAATAACTTAAATAAATTTATTGAAAATTGTCAAGTAAGGAAAATTATTATGTTTAATAGCATAAAGATTAACTATGACTTTATTTTTTACCTACTACTGCAGTTAGCGTCGGAATTAATTTTTGGGTCGTTACAAATTAATAAAAGTTTCTCTATACCTACAATACCCCTTTTATTTTTGTAATTGACTTCATCTACCCTTATTTTTTTGTATACACTATTATATATACAAAAAAACCTTAGCCTAATCGGTGAACTTTTGCACAGCTTCAAATCTCCATATCTCATTAAACTCTTTGAAGGTGCGAACTCAATTTTGGATTTTATGGTTTTCTTACTAAACAATTCATTTTTCTTGTTGGTATGCTATATTTTCCCTTTAGTGATGATGTTTATTCTTTAAAATAACTCATGGGTTTTCAGTAATCTTTTCCAATATTGTTGCTTGTATTTCTGGGTATTCTAGCAATATGTAATAATAGTTCGATAAAAACATAACAGAGCAACCAACCATGTCATTTCATGCCCATTTTTGTCATTATAAAAAAATACGGCAGTTTTATATTAATATTTACAAAATGTTTTTATACTGTTTTTCATACTCACAATAGTTTTAAAAATACAGTTTACCAAATGTTCAATTGTTTTATTTTACAGTTGATTATTCTTAAAGCACAACAGCAGTAGTTTTTTTAAAAAGCGCAGCAATCCCAAATTGGCCTTAAGAGCATCTCCACCCGTCTTAAGGGAGCAAATGTGCAACAATGGTTCATTACCCTTACTATTCACTATGAACACTAATTGTCTTTGTGTCCACTTGTTTGAGAAGAGGATAGGCAAGGGTAAGGGTTGTTATTATTCACAAGTATGTTTTTTATTGTTTTATGCCTTGTAAGTAGAATTGTAAACAGGTCGGTCTTATTGGGTTTGGGTCAATTTTAATCCAAACCGTTACATTAACAAGTCATCCGAACTCAACCACTTAAGCTAACAAGTCACCCAAACTCAACTTGTTAAGTTAATAGGTTATCCGTTACCACCTGTTTTACCCGTTTCAACCATCATCCAACATAAACTATATTATTATCATCATCATCACAGTGGTGGCCATGTTCAGAAACATTCCCTATATCTTTCTCCCTTGTTCAACTGGTTCTTGCATATCTTTCCCACCCTATATTATTATCATCAACACAAACTTCGAGAAGCTGCAAAACTGCATTGCTCTCCGCCTTCAAATCCCCCATATCTTTCTGAAAATACAAATCCACAATGTAATTCCGATTTTCTGTCACGAAAGGCTTGCCATTTTGGCGAAAATCCTAAGCTTTCCGACCTAACCCCCGTACTCGAACAAATCATGGAGCTTTTTGGCCGTGAGTTTTCAGCACAACACCGGCATTGCCACTGGCTCCCAAATGCTTCACGAGCTTCGATTCGTTTGACTATGCAGATGAATTTCTTGCAGGCACCATCCGGACTCCACCATCTTCTCCCTCATGAAGAAGCCACCTCGGCCTTTGACCAAATTGAGGTGAGGACCGACCTTGTCGGCGCCATCGACTGCGAGATCAAGAATTAAGTGGCAGTCGACGCCCGACAACAAAATTTCATCTTATTGAAACGCATTTAATTAACGGGTGTTAACGAGTTTCGCCGGTTGACCCAATGATTCATTATTTAACGGGTGCTTAACGGGTTCATTTATAACAATCCAACCCATTCAGTATTCACCCAAATAGTAATTTTAACAGGTGGTGAGATCGGGTTAACGGGTTGGGTCTAAAATGCTAGGTGTATGTAAGTGTGTACTTAGTAAGTTTGTTCTTTGACAATAAAATTCCCTATTTAACTCCGATAATTTTATTTTAAATACAAAGCAGAGCAAAGCACTACAACCAAGCATAACTAGTTAAAAATAAAAGGCAAATGAAGAAGATGGTTGAACTTTGTAAGTTTCTTAAGTGTGGTGTTAGAAAACATTTGTATTATTTTAGAATTTTTTGGTATTTTCAATCTTTTTTAACATTGGAAATCCAATAGTCTGCAAGGTCGTTGGGCCATGCTGCAAGGGCGTTGGGCTATCACATGGATAGGCCCACTGTTGTAATTGGGCAGCTGCAATGGCACAAGCCAAGGCAATTCTTGCAAGGGCAGCTACAAAGGCACAAGCCCTTGGCCCAATTGCGAACCTGCTAATGGATATGCACTTAACCTACCCACATTTTGAGTTATATGGGATTCTTTAGAGCAACCCGTTTTAGGATGGCAAAGGCAAGGTAAGGGCAATAAAATTGCATTTACTATTCACTCCGAGCAGTAATTATCTTTGTGTAAGTCCACCTATTTAGAAGGAGAAGGGGTAAGGGCGATTACTATTCACAAATATATTTTGGTCTTATCCTTCACATGTCATTATTGTCATATATTTTAGATGAGATTTTCAACCACTTTCATCGTGCCATGTGTCACGTGTCATTATCCATTAGTAATATCCGCTCAGATTTTTGTTAAGATTCTTAACCATTCATGTAGTGCAACATGTCCTTATCCAATCTTATTACTTCTTCATTTTTTTTCTCCATAAAAACTCTTCAAAACATGAGATCTACTCAACATCAAGCCTCCTCCATCCTCCGTACTCATCTCAATTATAGATTTCTAAAAAGAGAGTTCTTTCAGCAATGGATATCTTAAGGATGTTGCCAGAGAAATAAGAGCGAGAAAATGAGTGAGAATATGAACAATGAAGAAGGAGGTGTGCCTAACACCAAAGGCGTAGAGAAGCATCAACTCTTCAAGTGGTGCAAGTAATCACAACAATTGATCAACACAATGAAGAAGCAGGTGGCTCAAGCACTAGTCATGAACTTAACCACAACTAACACAGAAGAACCTACCTCAACTGACGCAAATAAACCTGAGGTGAGGATCTATTGCAAGATTAGTTTATTCCAAATTGTTTGTACTAGGCAGATTATTTTCTTAAAAGATTTAGGATATGACCATAGTTATTCAACAAAATCATGGTTGCATTTTGCAACAATGATAATTACTTTGTTCAAGAGAAGGATGTTGCACATGTTTTAGGTCTTCATCCCAAGCAAAAAATTGTTAACACAACAAAAACCACGCCTGCCTTGTGGATGGTTGCTTAAGGGGCATATGCATACGCGATTGATGAGATAACGAGGATAAGGAAGCCACTATTCTTAAGGCCCTTGATAGGTTATGGCGTAATTGAATATTTATACACCGCAAAGTGCCTTTGTTGACCCACACCAACGGATCTCAGAAGGCTTCTTAATAAAGCCAAGGGTAGAGGTTTTCCTGGCATGATTAGAAGTATTGACTGCATGCATTGACAGTGGAAAAAATAGCCCAATTTCATGGCAAGGAGATTACGGAAATCGAAAAGGTAAAAAGAGTATCATTTTAGAGGCGGTGACATCATTTGATACATGGATTTGGCATGATGACATAAATGTTCTTGATCATCACTTTTTTTCAACAACGTGTTGAGAGGAAGGTCACCTCAAATCACGTAAGAAATTAATGGTATATTATACTAAAAGGAGTTAGGAAAATTACAAGAAAATTGTGATATTATTCTAAGAAACATGTAGACATTTAGGCTGTGGCATAGGTTTCTCACTCTCTTTAAGAAGATTCAAGTCCACCGCGGTTTGACAAAAGTTGTCACATCCCGGCTCGAGCCCCCATCACATCCTGGGCTCGACTCCATCGTAGCATGATATTGTCCTCTTTAGGCCCTAACCACGCCCTCACAGTTTTGTTTATGGGAACTCACACGAGAACTTCCTAGTAGGTCACCCATCATGGGATTGCTCTCGCTCGAACTCGCTTAACTTTGGAGTTCCGATGGAATCCGAAGCCAGTGAGCTCCCAAAAGGCCTTATACTAGGTAGAGATGGGAATATACATATAAGGCTTACAGAATCCACTCCCCTGGGCAATGTGGGATGTTACAATCCACCCCCCTTAGAGGCCCGACGTCCTCGTCGACACACTTCCGACCGGGATTGGCTCTGATACCAAATTGTCACATCCCGGCTCGAACCCTCACCACATTTCAGGCTCGACTCCACCGTAACACGATATTGTCCGCTTTGGGCCCCAACCACACCCTCACGGTTTTGTTTCTGGGAACTCACACGAGAACTTCCCAATGGGTCACCCATCATGGGATTCTTTTGCGCAAACTCGCTTAACTGTGGAATTCCGATGGAATCCGAAGCCAGTGAGCTCCCAAAAGGCTTCATGCTAGGTAGAGATGGGAATATACATATAAGGCTTACATGATCCACTCCCCTGGGCAATGTGGGATGTTACAATAGTCCACCAATCAATGTTGCAGCATGTATCTTGACTTTGTCCCCTCCATAATACAACAGCCCAAATTGTCGTGTGACCAAACTTATCGACACACAAAAGAAAAGTTCAAAGCTCCACAACAAGAACACCCTTCTTTGGCCAATATGTAAAAATGGAAAAGATGGAGGAATAAAGAATAATTGTTGTAGAGAAAATTACTAGTGGGATGATAAATAAAAATAATGATGGAAAAAATCCTACTAATTATAGGTTTATTTCATCCTCAATGAATAGGCTAATAAACCTATACTAAAAAGAAAAGAGTTACATTAGGTGAAAGGTTAAAGACTCCATATTCCACACTAACAAACAAATAATGGCAAACAACTTCTTTTTTAATACATCAATATTTTTACACTAAGGGGAGGGGGAGTTTGGCTATGCCACACAGTAAGCAGCCTAATTTGGTATCGAATTCGCCATCCACTAACCACAAATTATGGCAATCATCTTATTTTCCTACTAACAACAAATAATGGCAATTTTAATTAATTTAGTATTAAAATGCACCAAATTCCCCCTCTAATTTCTAATATTAATTGAGGAGAAAAGAAGAAAAATAATAATGGCCATAGACAAATCATTATGCATCATGAAGGTGTGACTCTACATTGAACCTCAATTAGTGAAACAATAATTCCTACTCCAAAGTTGATAATGGTCTCAAACTTGAACTACAACTTTTTACGATAAAATAAGAATTAATGCTCACACATAATAATCCAAGTGTTAATTTGAGCTTTGATAGCTAGCACCTTACGACCTTGTGCTAATCTCGATTTTCATGAGTGTAATTGAGAACGAGCCCGATGCTCATAGAAAACGGCCCCACTCACACTCATATAGGTAAAATATGTCAACGATTCTTATATAATTGTAAGATCCCACTTAAAACAAGCTACATATTTTATCAAGAGTTTAAATAAACTCAACCTCCAAAAACAATACATAATAAATGCACTTACACCATAGAGATGAGTAAAAATAATAGTACATTACTTACGCCCATCTTATGGTTCATTTTTCCTATTTAACATAGTTCCTAGGATCTCTATTTATCGGGTTGTGTGTTCGCTTACATGGCTCATGATTTTACGGGCTTTAATCTCATCCCCCTCGATGTAATCCAAAACCTTTTTCTTGTCAAGGCTTTGGTTATAAATTTGCAAGATTATCACCAGATTTGATATAATTTACAATAATGGTGCCATTGCTCAAATGAGATTTCATAACACTATGTTTTGTTCTTCTAGGTCTGGATTGACCTTTATAAAAATGGTTTTTCATTCCTTTTCAAAAGCATCATATGATTAATCACATCATTTTCTTTTCCAAGCCAAGCCGAGAGCTCAGTTTCAAGCACCTAAGGGAATAAATAAACGTTGCTAGGGCACTTTACAAGCGTGTGCTCGGATGAGTGCTGACTATATGCCTTGGGAAAATGGAAGCACATAGGCGATTGCAAGAAATCCATAAAGCCATATGCGAAGTAGATCCAGTCATAAGTCTCTATCGAGGGCTACAAAGGAAATGGTATTATTGGCCAGAGATAAAGCATCAAGCCACATACACCCAAGTTGAATGTCCAAGATGCAACAAAGCACTATCCCTAGGAGAAGCATTCACAGTTTCCATCACAGAAGATGGAGATCCTCATACCTCACCTTCTTTATTGACGGAGCCTTGCCAAGCAATGTCCAAGACGCATGCAGACTTAAAGAGATAGCCAAGAGATACTTCGTGGAAGGGCAATACTATACCTCAAAGGATTTAATAAGGAACCATTGAGATACCTAGGGCCATCCTAGGCATCACAAGTTATGTAGGAAGTGCACGCTAGAGAGTGTGAAGAACATCAAAGAGAAAAAAGCTACACAAGCAATTGCTGAGCCTATGATACTATTGGTCTACCATGAGGGAAAACATGCACAACATGGTCAAGACATGCCATGCATGCCAAGTTCATTGGAACTTAATCCATAAGCCTCTAACATTGCTACAAGACATGCACACTCCATGGGCGTTCCACACTTTGGGCATGACTTGATTGGAACAATTAATTCGGCTTCCAAATGTCACATATGGATCTTGGTAGCCACTTAGTACTTTACGAAATAGGTAGAAACCATCTCACTCTGGAAAGCAACAAGAGCAGTAATGTCCAATTTCATCAGGAAATGCATCATTTGCCAGTTTGGGATACCTTACAAAATTGTAAGTGACAACAGCTCGCCTTTTGTAAACAAGCGAGTGTTACACTCATTGGTTACAAGATCAGGCACCATCACTCCACGTCATACTATCCTCAGGGAAATGGTCAAGTTGAAGCCACAAACAATACGTTGCTAAAGATTCTAAGCAAAATGGTGCACAACTATGCTAAGGTTGGAGCACGCATCTCCCAAATGTTTTGTGGGCCTATCGTACATCCCCAAGGAATGCCACATGTTTCTCTCCTTATTCCTTAGTGTATGGATCCGAAGTTATTGCCCATGTGGAAATGATGATGCCCACAACAAGAGTCTCAGCAGTCAACAATGTGGAGTGAGATGCTAGAGCTTGCACAAGTTGAAGGTGGATAAATCTCAAGTTACTAGAGGAAAAAATGATGGAAGCAGCTAGGAAAGCAGTCTTGTATCATCAAAAAGTTACCATAGCCTACAACCGCACAATCAAGGAAAGCAGTCTTGTATCATCAAAAAGTTACCATAGCCTACAACCGCACAATCAAGCCGCGAAACTTCAAGGAAGAAGATCTTGTCCTCAGAACAGTTGAGCACGTAAGAAGGCGAATCTCCGTATTGTTGGACACATGGTTAAGTGTTTGATTCATAATCATCATTCTCCATATTGTTTGACTATCATCCCTTAACAACTATCTTGTTCCAAACAAGACTACAAACATTCAAGAGTTGTTCAAATCAACTCTCATTTTTTCATACAATAATTTGTTAGTGCAGAATCATGGAACATAAAGTATCCATGCCCTTGTGCTTTCTTCTAAAGTTCCTTATTCATATAACAAGGAAACAAGCACTAGTGTTTATGTTAACTAAGAGTTGTTCAAAACAACTCTTATTTCTTCATACAACAATTTCTACGTGAAGAATTATGGCACATGAAGTGTCCATATCTTTGTTCTAACTTCTTAAGTTCTTTTGTTCATCTAACAAAGGAATAAGCACATGTTGGTGTGTTATCCTCATTACATTAGACATATCTAACATGTTCTTCCAATAATACATTATCAATAGGAAGATGATGAAGATGCGACTACTTGAGTACATATACAATCCATTCAAGACAATCTATTGGATTGTGGTACCAAGTACGGAAACTAAAGCCTCCGGCTTTTCTTTGTCAAGTTTTGAATAACATTTTGCAAATATATTGGTAAACAAATACATAACGCATATAAATTGATTGATTTTAAGTTATTTGATCTGGGTCTTTAAATCAAATAGCACCACCCACTATTTTGACAAATTCCATATCCCTAAAAGGAATTCAAGAATTTTGGAGAAAACTCTTAGTAGGGTATGGGAAGATCACTATTACCAAACCCACCTCACAATTATATGATGTTGGCTAGCGTAAATAGTAATGAGAAAGTACACTTTCTCATTTACATCTCAATTAAGTACCCATCAACTTTGGCCTCTAGATAATAATGCCTATAATTATATCATGTTGGCATCCTTGCACTTAGTTAAGTTATTCCCACCATGTCATTTCGTGTAGGGGTTCAAGCATAGCCTCATAATTATATCATGTTGGCTATACTCGTTGCCTACTTCACTTCATCATGTATGTGTATAGACTCCTCATGAATGCAAAGCATATACTTTGATTTTCCCCATTATAGGTTGAAGATGGTGTATGACTCAAAACAATTGGAGCCTACCATGGTGGAAGTATTAAACTAAACATGTTAAATACCAATATTAAACTAAACATGGTAAATACCAAAAATATATATATGACAATATTTGGGAATTTCTTATATATTCATTAATCTCCAAAGTGGAGTATATATAGGAGTTACAATTGGTATTACATATGTACTTCACCAATGTGGGACAATAAACTTCTATTTACACTTTAACTAATATATAACTTGCAACACGCCCCCTCAAGTTGGTGCAAAGATGTCACGCATGCCCAACTTGTCAAGCGAGTTGGAAAACACACTATTAGACACAGCCTTAGTAAGAGCATCAGCAAGTTGATCTTTAGATCTCACAAACGGAAACATAATAATTCCAGCATCCAATTTTTCCTTAATAAAATGTCAATCAATCTCCACATGTTTTGTTCGATCATGTTGCACTGGATTATGAGCAATCTCAATAGCAGCCTTGTTATCACAATGAAGTTTCATAGCACCTTTGGGTTTAAACCCAAGATCTCTAAACAATTTTTTCAACCACAAGAACTCACATACACCATGAGACATACTACGAAACTCAACTTCTGCACTTGACCTAGCCATCACTTTTTGTTTCTTGCTTCTCCAAGTAACTAAATTACCACCCACAAACGTAAAGTATCCAGATGTAGATCACCGATCAGTGATAGAACCTGCCCAATCTGCATCTGTATACCCTTCGACATTCAAATAACCATTCTTGGAGAAAACCAGGCCTCTGCCAAGAGCCATCTTCAAGTACCTCAAAATACGAGTTACTGCATCCATATGAGCTTCATTAGGTGAGTGCATAAACTGACTTACCACACTAACTGCAAAAGCAATGTCAGGGCGAGTGTGAGACAAATAAATTAATCTCCCCACAAGCCTCTGATACCGTTCTTTATGAGTAGGAACTTGATCTGGAAATAAGCCCAGACGATGATTCTGCTCAATCGGAGTATCAACAGGTTTGCAATCTAACATACCTGTTTCAGATAACAAATCAAGAACATATTTCCGTTAAGACAAAAAAATACCATGCTTGGATGGTGCAACCTCGATTCCAAGAAAATACTTCAATTCACCCAATTATTTCAACTCAAACTCAGTAGCTAGGTACTTTTGAAGGCGTTGTATCTTCTTCTAATCATCACCAGTCACTATCATGTCATCAGCATAAATAATCAATGCAGTTAGCTTACCATTTTGTCGATTTAGAAACAAAGTATGATCTGAATGACTCTGGATATACCCAAACTGCTTCATTGAACTTGTAAACCTCCCAAACCACGCTCTAGGAGATTGTTTCAAATCATACAAGGCCTTTCATAACCTGTATACAACACCTTTTCCAGGAGATGTTCCATTACCAGGTGGGAGATCCATATACACTTCCTCCTTAAGATCACCATGAAGGAAAGCATTCTTAACATCAAACTGCAACAGAGGTCAATCCTAGTTTGCTACTAAGGACAGAAGAACACGCACAATATTAAGTTTAGCAACAGGAGCAAAGGTCTCCTGATAGTCCACCCCCTAGGTTTGAGTATAACCCTTAGCAAATAATCTGGCTTTATACCGATCAATAGAACCATCTGTTTTGTGCTTAATAGTAAACACCCATCTACATCCAACGGCTTTCTTCCCCGTTTGGTAAAGGAACCAAATCCCAAGTAGAATTCTTTTCCAAAGCTTCCATCTTAACTTTCATGGCATTAACCCACTTAGGGTCAGACAAAGCATCTTGCAATTTTGTTGGAATTGATACACTAGATAACTGACATATGTAAGATGCATATGGTTTGGACAAACGATGAGTAAACACATAATTGTTGATAGGATATTTGACTTTAGCATGCATATCAGGCTCATATTGTACTTTATGTTTTCCACAATTAGCTCATGGAGGCAACTGATAAGTAGAAGAATCGTCAGAATTTACCTCATGTATGCCACCGTCTTGTACCAAACTGTTAGAAGAATCATCACTGGACGAACCATCATCAAGCAACTCGTTAGACATATCAACAGCAGGCAACCAATCATCAGAAGGTAATTCATCAGATATACTAACAGGTAACTCGCTGGGCACATATGATATGTCTTCAATAGAAATAGTTCTGGGAATAACAGGTGACCAATCACTATCTATAGCCGACTGATCAGTATCACACGACATAATAGGTTCTGTTCCTAACTCTGAGTGTAACACATCATTCATACCATCTCTTTGAATCTGCACGTCACTCCCCATCTCCCCCTGAAGTGGAAAATCAGAAGAGGACTTCACAAAATACGAAACTTCCTCATGGAAGGTGACATCCATGTTAATATAAGTTTTTTGAGTCGGAGGATGATAACACTTATAGCCTTTTTTATTGTTAGCATACCCAATAAAAACACACCGGAGAGCACATGCATCAAGTTTACTCTACTGATGAGAGTAGACATGCACATACGCAATACACCCAAACACTTTCGAAGGAAGATTTGATACAGAAACAAGAGAAACATGTTTTTGTAGCACATCGAACGGTTTCTGAAAATCAAGAACCCTACTTGGAACACGATTGATCAAATACACAGCAGCCAAAACAGCATGACCCCACAAATGATTAGGAACACATTTATCCAACATCAAGAAGCGAGCAACCTCTATTATTTGATGATTCTTCCGTTCGGACACACCATTTTGTTGGGGTGTAAACAGAGTAGTCGTCTGGTGAATAATACCATGATCACGAAAAAAACATGCCAAAGTGTGATTCACATATTCTCCTTCGTTATCAGACCTAAAAACCTTAACTTTGGTCTGAAACTGAGTAGACACCATTGTACAAAATTCTTGAAGAAGTAACGAAACATCACTATTATTCTTCATCAAGAACACCCAAGTTAATCGAGTACAATCATCAATAAAAGTAACAAACCAACAGAATCTATTAGAAGTAACTTTCGGCGGACCCCACACATCAGAATGTATCAAATCAAATGGCAAAATAGCTTTAGAATCACTTACGGAAAAGGAAGCACGATGACTCTTAGCCATGACACATGTTTCACACTTGAACTCTAAATCACTACAAGTGTGAAACAAAGAAGGAAATATATGTTTTATATAACTGAATGATGGATGTCCCAATCATCGATGCAACAACCAAATTTGATGTCTGTCATCCACTTTAGCACTTAAAACTTGATGATTATTTGAACTAGAAACAACAGTATCCTCCATAGTCAAGATGTACAAACCCTCTATTCTTTTACCAAGACCAATTATCTTATGAGTTTGAATATCTTGAAAATAACAATATGTAGGGTAGAAGTGAGCAGAACAATATAAGGTATCAAGAAGTTTTCCTACCGATAAAAGATTGCACTTAACATCAGGAACAAGTAAAGCACGGACCAATGATAAAGTTAGAGTCAGAGAGATAGTGCATTCACCCTTCATAGGGGAATGTACTCCATTTGCACTAGTAATATACGGA
Organism: Malus sylvestris; assembly: GCF_916048215.2. Classification (NCBI taxonomy): domain Eukaryota; kingdom Viridiplantae; phylum Streptophyta; class Magnoliopsida; order Rosales; family Rosaceae; genus Malus; species Malus sylvestris. The sequence goes on from NC_062274.1 coordinate 41,373,756, forward strand.
TCACGAATATAGTCACATAACTCATCAAACACTCTAGGGTCACTAGTCACATGATCAGTGTTGGAAATGTGCCCTAAAGCCAATCATATGATGATACTTTACAGACATTTCACATGTTAAACTAATCTAGTTTAATATAAAGGGCAAAGATTATTGTTTGAGCCGTCTCATATAAATGTTATATGCTTAAACGATAAAGTCCAAGGAATATGTGATTGGGAGAATGTAATCTAATGAAGTTAGATTCATGAGACCATTCTTTCGTAGACACATCCTAAATGTTCCTGATCATAGGATTGCCAATTGGGCATTGACAGTCCATCAAGATCGGTACGTGCTATGTCTTCTCTTAGGGAGAGTGACTAGTCTCGAGTCATTGGTGTGTGTGACATCAAGACAAGTACGTAGGTGCTCAATAGAGAATGAGTTCACTGAACGTGATCGACGAAGAGTTCTCATACTCATGTCACATGAGAACTCATGGTTGGGATAATGCAAAGTAGTCATTTGACCTGAGGCATCATAGTTGTCTTGTGGTTAAGTCCTTGATCTTTGATTATGTCAAAGTCACTCCATCAGGAGGGTGTCCACGGCATCGTTGGGGTTAAGCCACTTAGCCATGGAGGCAAGTGAATGCGCAACAAGGGATCTCTAACCTTCAAACTGTTTGAGGGAGAATACTCTATGATATGATTTAGAATCTCTAGCCAGAGTATGAATGAGATTTAGAAAAGTCGTTCTAAATCACATTCAAGGAAATCATATAAGCACACGAATCACATTGGATAGTAGACATGAACATATAAACTATCAAACCAAACAATGTGGTCAAGAGTATTAGATTAGAGAAAGACCGTATTGCATTTGTAATCCCAAACTGAATAGGTTCTCTGACCTCTTCTGATTAGCTTGGGTAACCATGATATGCTGCTAGGTGTCACTCATGGTTTGTGGAAGCCCTAAACGTGTGTAATCACTAAAGGGAGAATTGAAAGTAAGTTTCAAATTCACAATCGATGTAAAAATGGTTTTAATCGCCCACTGCCTCGCTAAAAGGAACCTAATGGATCGCACACCATAAGAGGTGGAGATTGGAGATTAAACGGAGATGAGTAAGAATGATTAAATGGTTTAATCATTTATTTATGGCAAGGATTAATTAATATGTTAATTAATCAAACGAATAAGTTCGTTACAGACCTCGGGGATAGTTTTGGACCTTAAGGCCCAATGGGCTTCGAACGTCAAGTCCATTGACTTAAGTTGTATGACAACTTAATGAATAATGATTCACAAAGGCCTAATTAGCACAAAATACCCTAGGGCCGGCCATGATGCTAAAGGTAGTGAACTTGGACTTATTTACAAGTTTGCCACTCAAATGAATAAAGGTATAAATATGACTTTATAGCCTAAAATTCATTAGGGTTTTGTTTTGGGGAAAATTGGAGAGAACATGTCTCTCCATTTCTCTCTAAAGAGGCCGGCCACCTTGGGGGGTACATCTAGCAATCCTACTACTCCAAGGTCACTCATTTCTTCTCCAATCTCTCCTTGGTGAAGAGACTTAGAGGTTCTCAATTTTGGGAACTTGGAGAAACCTATTCTTCCATCCAAATCCATAGATTTAAGATGCAAGGAATGAAGGCCCTCTCTTTGGGTGATTAGCCTTTGCTTATGCAAAGAGGAATCTACAAAGGTATAAATTTCAACTCACTATGTTTTGAGTTGATTCTTGGTTCACCAATCTACTAGGCTTTGAATTTCTTGGTTAATGTTTTGTTTTTAAGTGCATGCTAGCATGATTCCGCCTTTAATTGTTAATTGCATGCTATATGATGTTGCTTAAATGAACATGTTTTCACAAAATTTTCCTTCAAGTGGTATCAGAGCCTAGGTCTAGTAGTTGGTGAATCCTTTTGGGTTTTGTAGTTCATAGTTTGTGATTTAAAAGTTGTAATATGTTACAAGCTTTATTCTTGTTTCTTTGAATGTAAATTTTATTAGAAAATTTGCCATCTCAAATGTTGTAGATGTAGTTCATATGAGCATGAATATTGGAGCTAAAATTTGGTGCCATGCTTTTGGGAATTTTCGGCCAAATATATAGGGTGATTTTTTGGGTTCTTGTTTGACTTGTTAAAAGTGTTTTCAAGTGACTTTTGGAACCCTTATGTACCCTAGTTTGGTTAGATGTTATTTCCCTAAAGTTTGAATGGTTTTGGAATGTTTTTGGGTGAAAAAAGTTCATGGAAAAATTTTGGGTTTTTCATGAATGTTCTTCATTGTTCTTGACATTTTTGCCAAGAACAAAAAGGTTTGTGTTTTGATTCAAAGTTTTGATTTATTTCATAAAGTTTATGTTTTATGTTTTTTCAAATGTTTAAATGTTTTAGATATTTGTTTAAATGACAATAGAAATAATGGTGGGTGTGAAAGGATTAAAACCCTTTCACACACACCACTTGTGCACTTGCATGCTTTATGTCAAACTACAAATCAACACACACATCACTCCATTTCTTCTTCCAAAACCGGCCCTCCCTCAAGTGGGAGTACTTTTGGGGCTTTTATGCAATTACATAAAGTTTTGAAACTTTTGTGTATTTGCACTTTGGCCCAAAAGTTTACGTTTTTACGTTTAGGTCCAAAAACGCTAAAGGACAAATTGTTTTGATCCTTTAATGAAGTTTTTGCATTGATTAAATTTTGGGTTCTAATGTAATTACATGAAGTAGTGGACTTTTGTGTCTTTACAAAGTGACCCCAAAAGTTTTGCAATATAGCCCAAAAGTTTAGGTTAATTGCTTTATAGCCCAAATAAGTTGTGGTTATTGCATGATGGCCCAAATTAGGTTGAGAACAAAATTGTTTTGTCTCTTTAAATGAGAATTGGATTTTCATTTTGTTTAGCTCCATTTAAATCAATTTTATGGATACAAAAACCAAATGAAAATGTTGCATTCAATTTAATTAGTTAAAGTGTTAATTAATTAAAGGGTGATTATGAACCTAAGCCTAATATAATTGAGCTATGTGATAGGCCGTTTCAAATTTGTTTGAACCATGGGAACGTGTAGATTAATTTTGGTTGTAATTTGATTTGATCAAATGTTGTAAAAGGGCTTAAGCTCTTCTTTACTTTAAAGTAATTTGTTTTATGCAAATGTTGTAATGAGCATAAGCTCACCTTTACTTTGAAGTACTTCTTTCTTGCTTTATTTGATATGCATGAAAATGAAGTAGTTGGGTCCAACGCCCCTAAGACAACACGCCTTAATGTGATTAAACGCGTAACTAAAATCAATCACCATCCCTAGACCGAGATTCAACACAAGGCTCGTGTTGAATCTAAACAAAGGTTCATAGTCATCCTAAGGCCCTAAGGCAACTATATAGTCCATTAAATGAATGCAAAGTTTATGTTAGTAGTATCATATACTCTTGCTTTAAAAACCGTTTTAAAAGCATAGTGGGAGTATTATATACAACTAAAACAATCATATGGACCAATAGTTGTAATAGGCCCAAAATTGTTTTAATAGAGATTAAAATGTATGTTTATATGTGATGAGACCTAAAACCCTCAACCAAACCAATATTAAGTTGAAAAGCGTGAGAGTGCTTTGAACACTCTTTCGTGGCCTTCCACCGTGGTAGGCTTCAATCGTTTGTGACTCATACAATGTATTCGTCCAGTTCTGGGGTTGCAAAGTATGTGCTTACATTCAGGAGAAGCCTATAAACATATGATGAAGTGAAAGTAGGCAACGAGTATGGCCAATATGGAGTTCTTCTGAGGCCATTCTTGAACCCCTACTTGAACTAGCATGGTGGGAATGACTTAACTAAGTGCAATGGTGCCAATATGGAGTTCTTCTGAGGCATCATTCTCTAGAGGCCAAATAAGATGGGTACTTGCATTAGTTGCAAATGAGTAAGCGTACTATCTCATTATTATTGTTGCTAGCCAATATGGAGTTCTTCTGAGGTGGGCTTGGTAATAGTGAGCCTCCCATAACCTACTAGGAGTTTCATCCAAAACTCTCGAATTCCAATGAGGGATATGGAATTTGCCAAAAATAGTGGGTGGTGCTATTTGATTTAAAGACCCGAATCAAATGGCTTAAAATCAATCAATTTATATTCGTTATGTATTTGTTTACCAATATATTTGCAAACGCTATCCAACACTTGACAAAGAAAAGCCGAATGCTTTAGTTTCCGGACTTGGTAACACAATCCCAAAGATTGTCTTAAATGGATTGTATATGTACCTAAATAGTCTCATCCTCACAATCTTCCTAATGATAATGTATCATTGGAAGAACATGTTAGAAAGGTCTATCATGAAGAGGACAACACAAACATCCAATGCTTAATCCTTTGTTAAATGAACAAAGGAACTTACGAAGATTAGCATAATGACAAGGACACTTTTAGTGTTATTAGTTCTTCACTTGCAAATAGTTGTATGAAGAAATAATAGTTGCTTTGAACAACCCTTAGTCAATGCAAACACTAGTGCTTGTTTCTTTGTTAAATGAACAAAGAACTTGAGAAGAAAGCACAAAGGCATGGACACTTTATGTGCCATGTTTCTTCACTTACAAATTGTTGTATGAAGATATGAGAGTTGCCTTGTACAACTCTTGAAGGTTTGTAATTATGTTTAGAACATAATGGTTGGTTGACAAAAATAGTCCATTAACATGGACTTATAATGATTTTGAATCATTAAGTGTTGAAGTGATAAACCACTTAATGAGACGGAAACTAGGCAAGGACTTCACCTAAGTGCCCCTATCCTAATGGTTCACTAAGTTTATTGTAAACTATGTAGTGAACAATAACCACATGCTCTCCAAAATGTTTGATGTGTACAACACAATTGAAATAAGTTTCAAGAGAGATAGTGGGAGTTTAGGGACCATGACTAATGTAGTCAAAGGTGAAAGTCAAATGAAGAAGATAAGAATTAACTCCAAGGGAACAAACTTTCTTTATGAAAGGATGGACATTGGAAAGGGTATTTACAAGAAATGTCTTGTAAGTGTCAAGAACACACCTTTCGAAGGTGTTGTAAATTGTTCTTGAATAGTTCAAAATAGTTGGTTCTTCTACTTGAATGCTTGATTCTGTATTAGTAACTATGTTTTACAATCGTTGTAAAAGTGTGACTAATAAGAAGTAGAAGATTAATGAGAGAAGAGAAAGTACTTCACATTCGGAAAGTGAATCAAATATAGATCTCTGCGAAAGCAGATGGTACTTACTTCCTCATATGAACTACCAAAGAAATTGGAAAAACATAGATTGTCTTTATATTCCAATTTTAAGGAACTAAATTCCGTCACTATGTGAAATGGATAAATGTTTTGTTTGACAAAACATTGTTCTTTATTAATCAATGATTGGATTATGGTAATCTAATTGATTGTCTCTATAGTAGAGATAATATGGTGGTGTTAATTGTTTAGAACATAATGATGCTTAAAACCCAAAAGGTTGCAAGGTAGTGACTAATCCCAACTAAGTTGTGATTCCTCTAAAAACATAAATTACGAGTTGGTAATAAATGGATGCTTTGGATTGTTAGATCCAGATCCAATACCTTCTTGTTAAAATTGTATAGAGGCGAAATGTTCGAATCTTTATTCTTTTGGAAAGAAGAAAGAATCACAAAGTTGTTGAGGTTAATTCACTTAGATGTTAGTGGCACTTGACCACAAACATAATACTACTCATGTTGGATGACATTCACCGAAGATCACCCTCGGTTGGACTATAGTTTATTTTAAATAAACATAAGTCCGAATACTTTGCAAAAGGTTTCAAAGAATTCAAGTAATGTAAGTTGATGAGTAAGACGTCTAAAGTATTTACCTCCTTAGATTTGATCCAAGATAAGGTAACACTTTAGAACAGTTTCCTTGAAAGATATTAAGGAAATAAGCATCATAAGATAATGTATTTCTCCATTAGGAGAAGAACGAACTCGAATGAGATTTAGTTCGTTAGATGTTATCTATTACCCATATATAGGATATATACTTCTAAAACAATATGATTGTAAATTAGAAGATCTTCCAATATTTTCATGACTCCATAAGATGTAGTTGGAAAGAAAGACAAAAAAACATGTTAAGATTTGGGGTTGTGTGCTAATAAGCAATATTTGTTTGATAACAATCTTGTGGGATATCCTTAAATTAACTTTTGGATATCGCTTCTATATACCAACTAACAAATGTTGTTTTGTTGGGTAGTTCATTGTAATCCTACAATGTGATTTGCCTAAGAGCAAATGAACGAGGGATAGAACTCAAAGAATGGTTCTTTGAGAGACAAGATAATAATCAACAAATATAACAACCTAGTTCCTATACCAAAAGCTCCAAGGTAGTTGAGAAGGATTTATAAACCGTCTCAGTTGAATGGTTTGAACTTTATGACTATGTCATAGAGTTGCACCTCTTAATTCGAAAGAAATAAAAATGAAAATCCTTATGACTACATTGAGTGCATATACGATATATACTCAAGGAAATGGTAAAGTACCATTTGACCCGAAATAATGAAACCTTCATAAGCTAATTGGTAGCTTAAGGTGACTACAATCAAAGAGAATGGTTGACTTTGAAGGAACCATTTTTGACGTAGTCTTAGTTTCAATTAATTCGAAGATTGCTAGCTACAACTAAATGGTGATTCAATGTTTGGACATAATATAGGTTTCCGAAACCATTATTAAGATAGTCTTGATAATATATGTCTAAAACTATGAATCACAAGACATGTAAGTTGTAGAGATCCATCCATCATGGATCTTAGCAAGCTAGTGGGAGCTATAAGCGTCTTATGAGAGAAAGGTCAAATCATTTGCTTTCTCATAAAGATGTAAATGAATCTTTTGTATACTAGGTTTACAAAAGATTAGTGGGAGTTAATCATATTCCTAAATTTGTATATATATATATAAATATATATGAGATATATATGAATATATATATGATATATTAATTTTGGAAATGAAAAGAATACTTCTTCGTTAAAGTTATGACTTTAAACATTCTATAACGATAGAATATATATGGGAGACATAGTCTAAATACATGGGATGGAAATCTATATTGATAGATTTCAAGATATAAATTGATTATATCAATCCCTAATAATAGACAAAAGATGCTAGGAAGTTTCTCATATGATGATAAACTTTAATCAGAAAGACAACTCCAGTGAGACTAGGAAGTTGCTTTTCTCAAAGGGAACGTACCCTTTGTCTCCCAAAGAAATAATGCGTAAATAAAATCCTTTATGCATACGTATAAAGGTGATTTATGTATTTCATATTGTATGAAAAACATTGATATGAGTTGTACCTAGAACGGTACAAGACGATATCAGTGCAAGCCCAGGATCAGAACCATGGCAACTGTCAAGTGAGTCCTTAAGTATTTAAGAAATACTAAAGGATAGATTCCTCAAAGAATGAGGAAGAATTAGAGTAACGTAATGGAAGCGTAAATGTATTAGATTATGAATCTAATCCATCATTGGATGTTTCTTCATTATGAATGAAGAGATAAACGGATATCTCTTTATTATGACTAAAGAGATATTTGGATGGAAACATTAAAGTAATGACTTTAGTGTGTTCCATTATGAATGCAAAATATATTGCCATAAAGAAGTTTACAACAATGTTGTTTGGATGGGAAAGTTCATTTATGAACTCTCTATTCGGTTCCAACCAGAAAGTGTATGACACTAATGGGGCGATAGCTCAAGCCAGGGAATCAAGGTCTCATCAAGATCCGAACTCAAATGAGAGACTGAACCACATGATTGAGAATCATGTATAATGGTGACGTCGTTATTCTCAAGGTTGCTTCTATGGATAACATATAGATATCCATTGTCTAGGCCTACTATTCAGCCATTTATGAAATGACTACAAAAGAGGTATCATCACTGATGACTAAGCTGATTGGCTATAGTGCAAGTGGGAGATTGTTGGAAATGTGCCCTAAAGCCAATCATATGATGATACTTTACGGACATTTCACATGTTAAACTAATCTAGTTTAATATAAAGGGCAAAGATTATTGTTTGAGCCGTCTCATATAAATGTTATATGCTTAAACGATAAAGTCCAAGGAATATGTGATTGGGAGAATGTAATCTAATGAAGTTAGATTCATGAGACCATTCTTTCGTAGACACATCCTAAATGTTCCTGATCATAGGATTGCCAATTGGGCATTGACAGTCCATCAAGATCGGTACGTGCTATGTCTTCTCTTAGGGAGAGTGACTAGTCTCGAGTCATTGGTGTGTGTGACATCAAGACAAGTACGTAGGTGCTCAATAGAGAATGAGTTCACTGAACGTGATCGACGAAGAGTTCTCATACTCATGTCACATGAGAACTCATGGTTGGGATAATGCAAAGTAGTCCTTTGACCTGAGGCATCATCGTTGTCTTGTGGTTAAGTCCTTAATCTTTGATTATGTCAAAGTCACTCCATCAGGAGGGTGTCCACGGCATCGTTGGGGTTAAGCCACTTAGCCATGGAGGCAAGTGAATGCGCAACAAGGGATCTCTAACCTTCAAACTGTTTGAGGGAGAATACTCTATGATATGATTTAGAATCTCTGGCCAGAGTATGAATGAGATTTAGAAAAGTCGTTCTAAATCACATTCAAGGAAATCATATAAGCACACGAATCACATTGGATAGTAGACATGAACATATAAACTATCAAACCAAACAATGTGGTCAAGAGTATTAGATTAGAGAAAGACCGTATTGCATTTGTAATCCCAAACTGAATAGGTTCTCTGACCTCTTCTGATTAGCTTGGGTAACCATGATATGCTGCTAGGTGTCACTCATGGTTTGTGGAAGCCCTAAACGTGTGTAATCACTAAAGGGAGAATTGAAAGTAAGTTTCAAATTCACAATCGATGTAAAAATGGTTTTAATCGCCCACTGCCTCGCTAAAAGGAACCTAATGGATCGCACACCATAAGAGGTGGAGATTGGAGATTAAACGGAGATGAGTAAGAATGATTAAATGGTTTAATCATTTATTTATGGCAAGGATTAATTAATATGTTAATTAATCAAACGAATAAGTTCGTTACAGACCTCGGGGATAGTTTTGGACCTTAAGGCCCAATGGGCTTCGAACGTCAAGTCCATTGACTTAAGTTGTATGACAACTTAATGAATAATGATTCACAAAGGCCTAATTAGCACAAAATACCCTAGGGCCGGCCATGATGCTAAGGGTAGTGAACTTGGACTTATTTACAAGTTTGCCACTCAAATGAATAAAGGTATAAATATGACTTTATAGCCTAAAATTCATTAGGGTTTTGTTTTGGGGAAAATTGGAGAGAACATGTCTCTCCATTTCTCTCTAAAGAGGCCGGCCACCTTGGGGGGTACATCTAGCAATCCTACTACTCCAAGGTCACTCATTTCTTCTCCAATCTCTCCTTGGTGAAGAGACTTAGAGGTTCTCAATTTTGGGAACTTGGAGAAACCTATTCTTCCATCCAAATCCATATATTTAAGATGCAAGGAATGAAGGCCCTCTCTTTGGGTGATTAGCCTTTGCTTATGCAAAGAGGAATCTACAAAGGTATAAATTTCAACTCACTATGTTTTGAGTTGATTCTTGGTTCACCAATCTACTAGGCTTTGAATTTCTTGGTTAATGTTTTGTTTTTAAGTGCATGCTAGCATGATTCCGCCTTTAATTGTTAATTGCATGCTATATGATGTTGCTTAAATGAACATGTTTTCACAAAATTTTCCTTCAATCAGTGGCCCCAGCATCAATTATCCATTTATTTGTTCCACCAAGATGCATAACAACACTATGATTATATTGAGCCATTGAACAAAATCATGACTAATAAAGGCACAAAAGATACGTAGCGAAATGAAAACAATTTACCAGAACACTGTAGCAGAGACTGTTCACGCACTGTAGCGATCACTGTTTACGGCACTGTAGAGGACCACTGTTCACAAGCAGACCACTGTTCACGCACTGTACTGTAGCGTGACACTATTCACTTTTTTTTTTCACGAAGGAAATCACAAAAAATGTGGGCACAAAAAGCACACAGGAGTTACAATTGGTAATACATATGTACTTCACCAATGTGGGACAATAAACAACTATTTACACTTTAACTAATATATAACTCGCAACAGGAAGGGCATGAAAAAGTGTTCAAAGTACTCTCATACTTGTCAACTTAATAACAATTTGATTGAGGGTTTAGGTCTCATCACATATAAGCATGCATTTTAATCACATTAAAACAATTTAGTCCTATTACAACTATTAGCCCAAGTAATTGATTTTAGTAGTACATGATACTCCGACTATTCATGTAAAATGTTTTTAAAGTAAGAGTATATGGTACTACTAACATAAGCTTTGGATTCATTGATGGACTATATAGTTGCCTTAGGGTCTTACGATGACTATAAACCTTCAATTTGATCCAACACGAGCCTAATGTTGGTTCTCAGTCTAGGGATCGTGATTGATTTTAGTTACAGGTTTAATCATATTCAGGCGTGTTTCCCTATTGGGCGTTGGACCCAACTACTCCAATTTCATGCATATCAAATAAAACATAGGAGGATTACTTCTAAACTAAAGAAGAGGTTATGCTTTTTTACGACATTTGATCAATTCAAATTACAACCAATATATAATCTACACATTCCCATGGTTCAAACAAATTTGAGAGACAACCTATCACATAGCTCAACTTTCGTAGGTTTAGGTTCATAATCACCCTTTCTTAATTAATAAAACACTTTTAACTAATTAAGCTAGAATGCAACAATGTCATTTGGTTGTTGTATCCATATAATTGATTTAAATAAAGCTAAATGAAATGAAAATTCAACTCTCATTTAAAGAGAAAACTATTATGTTCGCATCCTAACTTGGGCCAAAACGCAAAAACCTCAACTTTTGGGCTATAATGCAAAACACAAATTTTTTAGGTCACTTTGTAAAAATACAGAAATCCACTATTTCATATGATTACAACTAGAACCCAAAAATTACAAAAACTTCATTAAATGAGCAAAACAATTTGTCCTTTAATGATTTTGGGTCTTTACGTAAAAACGTAAACTTTTGGGTCAAAGTGCAAATACCACAAAAGTATCAAAACTTTATGTAATTACATAACAACTCCAAAATTATCCCCACTACAGGGTTGGCTGGTTTTAAAGAGTAAGAGTGGTGTCAAAAACTTTTTGAGTTGATTGAAAAAAGTGATAAGTAAGGTGGTGATTGAATAGTGATGTGAATCATCTCACATCAACTATTACAAACAAATTTTAAATAAAATTAAAAAAACCATATTTAAATCAAACACCCAAATCTTTATGTTCTTGTTATGAACATTAAGAACACAACAAGAACATTGAAGAACATCCATGAAAATCCATAAGAGCTCCATGAACATTTTCCACCCAAAGACACCCCAAAACCTCTCAAACTTAAGGGAAATAACATAATAACATACTAGGGTACTTAGGGATTCCTAATGTCACTTTAGAACTCTTTTAACAAGACAAACATGAACCCCAAAATCCACCCTATGGATTTGACTAAATTTTCCTAAACAAAAAACACCACATTTTAGCTCCAAATTTTATACCTTTGAAGTACCTCTTTACTTAGCAAAGAATATTCACCCATGTGAGGGCCTCCTATCCTTTGTCTCTTTACTCTTTGGCACCATGGATGTGGATGGAAGAACTTTACTTCTTGGCTCCATATATTCTTGGATTTGGATTGGAGGAATGGATTCTCAAAAAGCACCCAAAAATTAAGAGCCTCTAAGTTCCGATACCAAAGATGAGTGTAGGAAGAAGATGAGTGACTAAGGGAGGAAGAGATTGCTAGATAGTCCCTCCCTTAGGGCAAAAGTCCTAGAGAGAAACACAGAGCAAAAGTTCTCTTGTCTTTCCTAAAAGAAAACCTTAATGAGGGATGAAGCTATAAAATTGCTTTTATATTTATAGTCGTTCCAAATGAGTGGCAAAACATTTATTTTTGTTTCTTTTTTTTCCTATTTTTCTGATTTTTTTTTTCTTTTTTTTTTTTACACTAAATAAAACGAAAACATGAAAACCAAATTTGAAATGTTTTACCTTCCCCCAAACTTGAAACTAAAATATAATGGGGAAAAGAACAATTTAACAACCTAACAAAACAAATTAATGAAAACAAAAGTAAGTAAAAGAGAATGTAGAGAAACTTAGCTGGATAGATGCAATCTTTAATCTCCATAAGAATAAAACTAGCAAGCTCTCTATCTTCAGATTAAGTTAAAGGCGGCGGATCATTAAAATGGGGGAACACATCAAATTTATTCTTGTTCACGAATTTCTGGTTCCCCCACCCTTCATCTTTGACAGTTGAACTCAATTTTCTTTCATTAGTCAACCGATTGTTGCTAGAAGGCCTTTTGAAAGATTCAATTAGAGGAAGCAATGAATCTTCATAAACAGAATCAATCATGTTACATGTACTAATCTTTTGCAGATGTTGACCTGCTCCAAATACTTTAAATTTCGTTGCCTCATCGCCAACATGCATAGTAAGAGTGCATTTCTCAACGTCAATCAATATACATGCAATGGTCAGGAATGGACGACCCAGTATGATTGGAACTTCCATATCTTCCTCCATATCTAAAATCAAGAAATCAGCATGGAGGATTAATTTGTCAACTCGTATTAAAACATCTTCAATAATTCATCTCGACTATTTGATTGATCGATCTGCAAGTTGTAAAGAAACCGATGTTAGTTTTAAATCCCCCAAACCTTTTTTTTTTTTTAAATGAAGAAAGGCATTAGATAAATACTTGCACCCAAATCACACAAAGATTTATCGAAATAATAATTTCCAATAATAGTGAAACTCCATGGATCCTTTAGTTTAGGTAGTAACCTATCAACAAAACCGCACTTACTTCTTCAGTTAATGCAACATTCTCATGTTCCTAAAACTTTCTTTTTTGAGTACAACGATCTTTTAAAAACTTAGTCTAAGATGGAATCTGTCTAATTGCATCAAGTAAAGGAATGTTAATTTCTACCTTCCAAAGAGTTTCAAAAATATCAACTACATGTTGTTCAATCTCCCTTTTTAGTTGCTTGGTCTTTCGGGCAGGAAATAACTTTTTCAAGAATTTTATTGTCAACTGCTCTCATGATTGAATTGATCCTGGTTCCAAAGAATTATACCACAATTTAACATTAGATTTTAATGAAAACAGAAACAAAATTAACCTGATCTGCTCGAGAGTAAGGCCTTAAATGTCATGCGTTCTTCAAAAATTGAAAAACTCTGTTAAGTAAAGATGAGAATGAAGGAATAATTTGTGAAAATAAGTTCATTTGAGCAACATCTATGCATGCAATTAACAATTAAAGGCGAAATCATGCTTGTATGTACTCAAAAACAAAACTAACCCATGAAATTCAAGGCCTAGTAGTTGTAGTGAACCAAAACTCAACTCAAATCTTAAATAAAAGAGTTGAGAAACTTTTATACCTTTGAAGCACCTTTTTGCTTACCAAAGGATATTCACCCATATGAGGGCCTTCTTTCCTTAGTCTCCTTGTTCCTTGGCTCCATGGATGTGGATGGAGGAACTTTGCTTCTTGGCTTCATGACTTCTTGGATATGGATGTAGGAATGGATTCTCCAAGTTCCCAAGAAAGGGAACCTCTAAGTTTCCACACCAAGGAGAGCATTGAGGAAGAGATAAGTGACTTAGGAAGAGATGGATGCTAGTCCATTCTTTCTAGGGTGACCGGTCTCCTAAGAGAAGAGAGAGCTATTTGTGTTTTTCTCTTTTCTCTCTAGAAACCCCTTATGAGAGAATGGGTTATAATTTCCTTTCTATAGCCACTTACATTGAGTGGCATAATTGAAATTAAAACCAATTCTCCCTCACACTCTCTATGGCTGGACATGTGGGTTCATTGGCTCTCATGCCCTTTGTGTTTTCAAGTTGTCATACAACTTGAGTCATTGGACTTGACATTCGAAGCTCATTGGGCCTTGAGGCCTAAAACTAACCCGATGTCTAAAATGAACTTATTCGTTTGATTAATTAACATATTAATTAATCATAACCATAAATAATTAAACCATTTAATTATCCTTACTCATCTCCGTTGTTTCTTCAATCTCTACCTTACACCGTGTACGATCCATTAGGTTCCTTTTAGCAAGGCAGTGGGCGATTAGAACTCTTCAAATCGATTGTGAATTGAAACTTACTTTTTAATTCTCCCTTTAGTGATTATACACCTTTAGGGCTTCCATAAACCATGAGTGATACCTAGCAGTATGTCATGGTTACCCAAGCTAATCAGAAGACGTGGAGAACCTATTCAGCTTGGGATTACAATGCAATACGGTCTTTCTCTAATACAATACTCTTGACCACATTGTTTGATTTGATAGTTTATTTATGTCTACTATCCAATGTGATTCTCTTACTTATATGATTACCTTGAATGTGATTTGGAATGAATTCCTAAATCTCATTCATACTTTGACCAGAGATTCTTAATCATATCACAGAGTATTCTCCCTCAAATGGTTTGAAGGTTGGAGATCTCTTGTTGTGCATTCACTTGCCTCCATGGCTAAGTGGCTTAACCCCAACTACACCGTGGACACCCTTTGACGGAGTGACTTTGACATAGTCAAAGATCAAGGACCTAACCATAAGACAACTATGATGCCTCAGGTCAAAAGACTACTTTGCATTATCCCAACCATGAGTTTTTCATGTGACATGAGTATGAGAACTCCTTGTTGATCGCATTTAGTGGACTCATTCTCTATTGAGAACCTACATGCTTGTCTTGGTGTCAGTCACACCAATGACAGTCACTCTCTCTGAGAGAAGACATAGCACGTACTGATCTTAACAGACTATCAATGCCCAATTGGTAATCCTATGATCAGGAACGTTTAGGATATGTATACGAAAGAGAATGGTCTCATGAATCTAACTTCTTTAGATCACATTCTCCCAATTACATATTCCTTGGACTTATCGTTTAAGCATATAACATTTATATAAGACGGCTTTAAACAATAATTTTTGCCCTTTATATTAAACTAGATTAGTTTAACATGTGAAATGTTCATAAATTATCATCATATGATTGGCTTTAAGGCACATTTCCAACAGAGAATCATCCTCTGCTTTGCCACTAAAATGGGGAACCATGCTAAGTAGCTATGGTGATAATTGCATGTTCCCTTCAACATTAGGTTGGAAGGCAATACAAGATGGAAATTGAATGTTCTTAGACTAAAACTTATCCTGCATCAAAACTCTAGGATGTGCTACTTCTTCGGCCATTATTGGTTTGGACTTAGCTTACTGCCTACACTCTTGTTTCAGGTTGCGTAGAGTACACTCAAGCTTGTGGTCAATAGGAAGAATAGCTAGATGGAGTGGAAAGTCTTCCTTGCATGCACTGCAAAACCAACACAACAAGAAAACTTTAGAAAACCAAGCACAAAGATTATGCAATAAGGCAGAAAAACAAATGATAAATAACTAAAACTAATTAAAATATAATAATTGATGACTCCTAAACTACAACTAAGACAAAAATATGATGTTAGGAATACAAATTTTAGATATCGAGTAGGGGACAATCCTCGGCACTGGTGCCAAAAACTTGTTATGCAATTAGCAATCTAAATATTAAGCTACTAATTACAGGTTTTAAACTTGCAAGTGCACAAGAATATAGTATAGAAAGCAAGTACGAGATCATTCTCATGAGGATTGATAGGTATCTAGATTATGATTCCTAAGAACATAAATTAATTTATTCACAAGACTAACAAATATGCACAAAAGAGATTTTACAGAATAGATTGAAGATGATTTGAAATTGAAAATAGAAAAAGAGAAAAATAATTAAAAGTAAATGGATTTGGAATAAGATTTGAAATAATGAGAAGACGGGTTAGGGTTTCAGGGTCCACCACTAATCACTTTCCTAAAGCAATGGCGCACACAATTGTATAAAACAGAATGAGACGTTATATTTGTCAACTTAAATGTATGGTATCCTAATTTTTTTTTTGTCATTTTCTTAAGATGAAATTAGGGTAGTACTATTCACACACCCCTTTTTACCTCTCACGAACCCTTGTTAATTTTTGTTCATAAATTTTCAATTCATTCGATTCGACAATCGAAAATTGAGATGTGCATGAGTAGTAATAGCCTAAAAAAATTGATTTCGGTAAACTCATTTTCTCTCTGCAACTATGTTTAAGTCTGGTCGTTGAATGAATACACTAAAAAGAATCAAGAAGCAGAGATAAACTGAAGTGTGCAGAAAGAGAAAAAAAAAGTGAGCGGAAGTGTATCATGGATGGTTGCAACACCTTCAATGAAAGTTATGTAGAAAGTGGGCAACGTTGGGCTTCGAAAGAGCATTACACAGAGCCCGGAGGAACAACTTCATTTGGTAGGTCCAAATAAGGTAGTTAGACTCCTTGAGTTTGAGAAAGTGGGTAGCGTTGGGTCCGAATGTAGACGAACCAGCAGAGGAGGAGGATCTCTGGAAGCCATAGAGGAAAAGGGAAGGGGCGAAAGACGGCAGAAAATTAAGGTCAGGGTTTTGAGGAATAAGGTGAGCAAGGAATTAGGGTTCAGGAAAGACCTAGATATGAATACCATGTAGAAAGTCTAGAATGAATGAATTGTATATTGATTGACAAGCATGCAAGTACATGATTGGAAACCTAACCCTAGAAGGAAAGAGCATCACGTTCCACATCACCTAATTATGTTGTTTACATGTTAGACTTGAAAATTCGACACTTGTAAGGAGGTATGTTGAAAGTATGTAATTCATAAATTAACATTAACTGAGCTGATAATGTTGATGGGAAAATGCCATTATATATTTGCTTAGCTGCGGCCCCCAAGTCAGTGGTTATAACTCATTTTTCTGCTAGTGACTCCAAAACTAAAAGCTAAAATTTTCATGCAATATTAATACAAAGGGTTAATCTCTGTTTACTACCCTTAAGTTTTGTGGTTTTCAACATTTAGTACATAAATTTTTTTCATCCCAAAGTCATACCTCAAGTGTTAATTTTAGGACAGTCTCATACATCATTTAGTATGGCTGTTAAATATTCTGTTAACTGATGACTTGGATCCCATATGGACAATGACTGGGCGCCACGTGTCAATAAGAATCGCACGTGGATATTAAAAATAAATAAAATTCAAAATTAAACATTAAAAAATTACAACCAAAAAAAAAGTCTTCTTCCTTAAATCCCTGACCCCCCTCTCCCTTCTCTTCTATGCACCTACCCAACCTTTGCACATTCATCCTTCCCCCTCCCTTTTCGACTCCACCCACTCAACCCTCTTCCTCTTCGACGGCCCCATGAGCTCAAAGGAGTGTGCCCCACCTACTAGATTTGACGACAAATCTTGAGAAATCAACAGCAAATCTGGAGAAAAACCTCCACCTTCCTGCGAACTTTCGTCGAACACACAGCGGCCTTCCACCACCACATCATATCTCCGCTCTCCGCCACAGCAACAATGGCCTCCGTGCTCGATACCGCCACCAAAGAGCTCACCAACCTTGACATCGGAGGTTCCGTGCCCAATCTGCAGAAGAACCTTCACCTTCTGAGCACCAAACAAGTGAATACGCAATTATGATTTCTACAAACAATTTGATTGCTTTTTTTTTATGTGGGTTTGATCAAAACACCACTAAGAAAACACAAACCGAAATTCCAATTCCCAATTTTTAAATTTCAATTATAAATTCCTAATTAAGGATACAAATCTTGTTCTTCATTAATGAGAGGTGCATAGAATCCATTCTCTTGAACAACCGGTGTCCTTTCAAAGTCATCCTCGTCAATCTAAAGTTCTGCAGAAAATAACATATTATTATTTATTACAAATTATTATTTTTAAGGGCGTGTTTAGCTGGCGAGAAAAGTAGTACCGGCAATAGATGAGAGGGAGAGACGATGTTGGACTTGGAGGTGGAAGAGGCGGATTTGGTTGTCCTTGTAGATCTCGGAGCAGTGTCCCAAGAGCTCCTCGAAGGAGACAATGTCGAACCACATCATTTCAAGAAGGCTGAGTTGTGGCAACGGAGACGCGGCGATTGAGGGATTGGAGGAAGGTAGACGTCGCCGTATCGAGAAGGATGAGGCAGCGTTCAACAGAAGTTTTGAAGGCGTCGCAGTTGCTGTGGGGGTGATTGCAGAAGGACGCTACACCCTTGCACAAGCTCCGAATCGATTCCTCCATTTCTCTCTCTCTCGCGTTCTGAACTTTTCCATTTGGCTCCTTTCTTTCATTTGGAATTAAATGGGCGGGAATGGGGAGGGAAGAGGTTGCAGGTGATGGGGGTGGGAGGGTGGGCACCGGGGGGGATTTGGGGAAGACGATGTGGGTTTTGCTTCTTTTTTTTTTTAACTTTTCTTTAAATAAATATTTTGGGTTAAACTCTGTTTACTACCCTCATGTTTCATGATTTTCAACATTTAGTACATCAAGTTTTTTTCATCCCAGAGTCATACCTAAAGTGTTAATTTTGGGACAGTCTCATACATCCGTTAATCAAACTGTTAGTTCTCCCGTTAAGTGATGACGTGGTACCCAGGTGGACAATGACTGGGCGCCACGTGTCATTAAAAATATTAAAATAATTAATTAAATAAAAGTTAAAAAAAACAAAAACAAAAAAAAAACCATCCCTCCCCCCAACCCAGAAGAAGAAGAAAAAGAAAAAGAGGAAAAAAAAACGGAATCTGCAACCCAGAAAAGAAGGAGAAGAAGAAGGAAAAAAAAAACCGAATCTGCAACCCAGAAAAAGAAGGAGAAGAAGAAGAAAAAAAAAACTGAATCTGCAACCCAGAAGAAGAACCTTCAGGGTACACGTTCGCGGTCGCGGGGCGGGGGGAAGGTAGGTGGGTCACCGGGGGGGGAAGGGAACGAACTGGGTACGCATTCGCGGGGCAGGGAGGAAGGCAGGTGGGTCGCGGGGGGGGGGGGGGGACGAACTGGGTTTGGGTTACTGTTTTTTTTTTTTTCCTTCTTCCTTCTTCTTCTTCTTCTTCTGGGTTGCAGATTAGGTTTTATTTTTTATTTATTTTTTTTTTTTTTCTTCTTCTTCTTATCCTTCTTCCTCTTCTTCTTCTGGGTTTGCATATTCGTTTTTTTTTTTTTTCTTCTTCTTCTTCTTCTTCTTCTTCTTCTTCTTCTTCTTCTAGGTTTGCATATTCGTTTTTTTTTTTTTCTTCTCCTTCTTCCTTCTTCTTCTTCTTCTTCTTCCTCTTCTTCTTCTGGGTTTGCATATTCGTTTTTTTTTTTTCTTCTTCTTCTTCTTCTTCTTCTTCTTCTTCTTGTTTGCAGATTCGTTTTTATTTTTTTTCTTCTTCTTCTCCTTCTTCCTCCTTCTTTTTCTTCTTTTTCTGGGTTGTAGATTCGTTTTTTTTTTTCTCTTTTCTTCTTCTTCTTCTTCTCCTTCCTTCTTC
Source organism: Malus sylvestris (assembly GCF_916048215.2). NCBI lineage: Eukaryota > Viridiplantae > Streptophyta > Magnoliopsida > Rosales > Rosaceae > Malus > Malus sylvestris. The sequence goes on from NC_062274.1 coordinate 41,393,395, forward strand.
TTCTGGGTTGCAGATTCGTCTTTTTCTTTTCTTCTTCTTCTGGGTTGGGGGAAGGAGAGATGATTTTTTATTTTTTTAACTTTTACTTAATTAATTATTTTAATATTTTTTAATGACATGTGACGCCCAGTCATTGTCCACCTGAGCGCCACGTCATTACTTAACGGGAGAACTAATAGTTTGACTAACGGATGTATGAGACTGTCCCAAAATTAACACTTTAAGTATGACTCTGGGATGAAAAAAAACTTGATGTACTAAATGTTGAAAACCATGAAACATAAGGGTAGTAAACAGAGTTTAACCCAAATATTTTTTTTTTAATTTTTGATTTCCACTTGGATACCTTAATGACACGTGGCGTCCAATCATTGTCCATATAGGTGCCACGTCATCAGTTAACGGCAGAGTTAACAGTTTGACTAACGGATGTATGAGACTGTCCCAAAATTAACATTTTAGGTATGACTCTGGGATGAAAAAAACTTCATGTACCAAATGTTGAAAACCACGAAACTTGAGGGTAATAAACTAATATTTACCCTAATATAAAACCCCTTTAATTAAGTAAAAATGAACAAGCTACAGCATCATTAAAAGTATAAGAAAGCTAATTACATAATAAATCCCATTAAATAATTAAGAATGAACAAGCTACAACATCATTAAAAGTAGCAGTATCAGAAAACTAATTAATAATTTGAACAGGAGCAATACATAGGGGACAGTAGGTTTTCCTGGTGGCTAACCATTCATCGATGCATAGCTTGTGAAACGAATGCTTACAATCGTCAAGCAACCGACACTCTTGCCCTTCAGTAAACTCTTCCAAGCAAATTGCACAGTCGTCACTAGTAGCATTAGTACTGGTAGCACTGGTACACATGAAGACAGTTGAGGCCTGCGGCAGCGGTGGCAGCGGTGGGTTCACAGGAAACGGAACAATATTAACCACAATGTAGTCCTGCTGTATACCTCTTTCTCGTTCTTGTTCAAGATAACGCCGGTTTCTTGCTGCAATATCATTATCAATCGCCTGCTGGCGCAGCCTTCTTTTACGTTCCTTGTAGAGGTTGCAGAGTGCCCCGACGCATAGTAATATGAAGGCGGCGATAAAAGGTAGGAATGTTACACCAGTTACAATCCAAGGTTTGGTGGCGTCGAAATCCATGATGTGTCGAGAGAGAGAGAGAGAGAGAGAGAGAGAGAGAGGGCAAAGGAATAAAGAGCTTAATTGTTTGCTTTGTATATATAAGAAGAGCTTAATTGTTTGCTTTGTATATATAAGGATGAGGAAGGTATCTTTAAATTTGGAGAGGATATAGTAGCACCGGCCAACATATTTATAACAAGTGAACTTCTAATCAAAATTGGCTTCGGATTAGTACTACTACAACCTATTTATAAATACGGTTTCCAAATCCATTCCGCAAGAGGTAAGGGAATTCTCAATTTCCTAAGGGCAACAAATAAAAATTAAAAGAATACGTTTCTTAAGACAAATGTGTTAGCTTCGCTTCCCCTTTATATAACGTCCCACATAAGAACGGATCCCATATTTTGTTTTTAGGACAACTAGTAACTTACATATGACTTGTACGTAGGTTTAAGTTTTGGTCTAGCAAAAACTAAAGAAAAATTTTATGCCGCTGATTCTATAGCCTTTGGCCTTGGGATCGGCGGCAATCTTCTTGGCAACTCTTGTCGGTCTGTTTACTCTCTTAGTTTCCTTTTATTTTTTTTTATTTTTTTTTGGTGTGAAATCGTCGTAGTGAAACATTGTAGTCGCCTAGATAGTCATCGCCTTTTGGCCCACTCATATAACCAACACAAGGTTATAATTAGATCAAGTTATCACATTGGATATCAAGTTTGAAGCTTGAAGTCATGAAAGATGTCGTGTGTTGAGATCAGGTTTAGCCAATGACACTCTGTGTTTAGCGGGGTACAGCGTTAAGGCTCTCTTTAAGGTAATTGGGAGGATGTAGAGTAATGACATGATTTAATCCATTTTTATTTTGATTATTATTTTCAGGAATCGTCTTGGAGTTTAGTTTTGATTTCTCACTTAAAGAGAGTTTGCTAGTTTGAATATTTCTCTCTATAGGATAGTTACTTAATATTAATTTTTATATCTCTTTGGATCTTTGTATGAAGAGTGGAACTATTTGATTTATTGGATCTACTTCCTTTGGTGTTCGGGAATCGTGGCAATGATTAGGTGATGCGATTAGACCTATGGGTATCGTACTCCCTATCCCAATATGATTTGAGAGTTTTTGTTCATAAATGATCTTCGTGTAATACAAGGTTTTATGGTTTTACTCATTTGCGTAATCTTATGATTGGTGATGCTTTTTTGTAATATTTTTAAATCTATTTTACAAGGACCTTTTTTATGTTGATTGTTCATGAGATATTTGTAATGTTTTTTTTTTAATGAATGAGATATCGTATTATTCTTTAAAAAAAAATTGTTAAATTGAGGATGAAATAAAACAATATATATATGGGGTGAACTTTTCGAAACATATCTAAACTACGTATTAGTAAGGCTTAAATGTCAAAATGGTCCCTATGTTATATCCATATGGCAAATTTAGTCCCCAGTTTTCAATTTGGCTAATTTAGTCCTCATGTTTGCACTATGTTAGTCTAGTGGTATTCCTCTTCACTTGTAAGTGAGAGGTCTTAGGTTCGATTCTCACCAAAGGTGAATTTGAACCACATTATTGCTAGCCCATTGTGAGGCTACACCCCCATTCCTCTAGTGTAGATAATATCGTTTGTTAAAAAAAAAATTCATATGACAAATAATTACCTTTTTTCTTTACAAAAAAATGCAAATCAATGAGAAATAACACATTTAAGAAATAAAACTTCCAATCTGAAAAATGAATAAAGTTGTGACATAGAAAAGAGAGGGAGTAATGTTAGGGAGGAGGTCGGAGAGTTGGGAGGAGAATAATTTTTCTTTTAATTTTTCATTTTATTTCATTTTAAATATTTTAAATCAAATAAATTAAATTTTATAAATAAGTTTATCATAATTTATAAATTTTTTTTTACAGAAATTAGATGGAAATGTCCTTAATTGGCTAACGAAGGAAAACACAAGCACCAAATTGGCCAAATTGAAACACATGGACTAAATTGACCCAATGACTAAAACACAAGGACCATTTTAACATTTAAGCCTATTAATGAAACACTGTTAGTCAGCCAAAACTAATAAAATTACTTCTATACCCTTTTAATACAAAACTGAAAGAAGATATTAGAAAAGAAAGCAATGTGGCCATTAAAGTAATTTTGTACAAACAAGTGATAGGATTTGTACCACCTGCAAAAATAGGGATAAAAACACTTAAAATACTTGCAAGAGAGCAAGGTAATTATAGTATAAACGGCTCAAGCAAGGTCGTTTCCATAGGGATTGAATGAATCATTTGTATTTAAACCAATTCTTAATTAATTACTTGAAACAAAATTTTGGAAAAGGTTGATTTTGTGACTTAAAATATTAAAAACGAATTTAAAATAAAGATAATTAAATAAATCAACTAAAAACAATTTAAAGAAAATCAATTTAAAGAGACACTAGGGTTCTGTTGTCACCTTAACAATCATACATAGTTCTCCCAATCACTTATGAATTACCTATGCGTATCTTGAAGGTTAGGTTTTCCTAATATATATCCTACTTGGAACCTCCAACATAAAACATATATCTAACAAGCAACCCATCCGAACGTTTTGATCAAATATGAACATGAATGACTAATTAAGTTTTATGAAAACCCTTTGAAAAACCACACAACCCTTAAGAAGTAGTGTTCATCCTAAGTGAAATTAAATTTATTAACCACAAGAAGTCAGCGCCAATTTCAAGGAACATTTCGACCAAAATTGCATCAAATTACTTTTCTATATATCTCGCGAATCACTAAGACACTTAGATAGTTTAAAACGGTGATTAATAATTCAAAACCTGCATGCATACTATCATATGTAAATTGAAAAGAAACTAAATATTCTTGTGAAAGATCATGATCTCGTCCTAGCAAAAGAAACTAGTTACAAACAATCATAAAACAACATATTATTAAGAACATGGTAAGAAAACACCTTGAAAATAAACTTCAATCATCAAAAGCTCTCTAAATTAATGTGTTCCTCCTTCTCTGTTTCCCTAATGGCTAAATAGCCTTATTTATACTAATATAAAATAAAATCCTACCTAGAAAAAGGTCTTAGAATAAAACGGATCCAAATCTTCTCCGGATCAAAGGATCTTGAGCCTATGGATCAATTGATCCAGCCCGTTGAAATTTGATCCAACAGACAAACAGGGGATCCCACTAAAAGTTATAATAATTGTAAACGTTGGATCAAATTTCAACAGGTCAAATCAATTGATCCCTAGGTTCAGGATCCTTAGATCCGGAGAGGATCTGGATCCGAATAAAACTAGGAAACAAAATAAATTAAGATAAACTAGGAAACACTCTCCTAGATTAACAAGGAGAATTTGCCACAAATCTGTCCATCCACATTTTAGACCTAAATCTCCTCCAAATCTGACACATGATAGTTTGTTTTAAAGATTAGAACAATCTAAACACATCTCTAGAAGGGGCCGAATCCAAAATATGCCATCTTGGGCTCCAAAATTTGCAATTAAACCAAAACATCACTTTGACAGCACTGCGCTCCTTTATTTCATTGCCATAAATAAATTGTCAGGTAGAAAAATGTGAAACTTTGATATGAACAAACTGAGAGACTCACGAACATCCTTCAATTAGAATCACTTCAAAATTCGTCTGTTTAAGTACTTTTTGCTCAAGAGGAAGTCAAATATCCTACATTGAAAATATATAACAAAGTATCAAAATTCTACCAAAATAACCAATACATTATAATTAAGAATAAGATAAAATATATAGTAAAACATCGACTCATCAACAAATTTTATTGTTTTTTGTTTCTAAACATATTACTTTACCAATTCCCTCTCAACTCATTCTCTCTCTCCTAACTGTCAACCCTTATTTTTTTGGGGGATGTCTGCTAACCTGTTAAAAAAATAACTCCTCTCATAAAAAAATTAAAATACAAATATTTAAAAATATAAAAAATATATTTCTCAACATAGAGAGTGTGTGACCTTTGCTTGCAAGCGGAAGGAGCAACTGTTAGAAAAGCTGAAATTTGCGATTCATAAGAACTATAGGAATGGTCCAGTGAAGGCAACTCCAAACCGGCCATTGATATACTTTCACGTCGCTGCATTATTCCGTAACGGCTTTATTTTACAATCACGAACATCAAGCGTCTCTCTGAGGTAGACCGTAGAATACGAGGCGAAACACGAAACTAATATCTAGTGATTTAGGCATGAGAGGGCAATAGAGTTTAATTGGTGGACTGTATTCTCCAGGTCCTCAAATTTATACATCTACGTTCCCTCAATAGACATGCAACCTAATTCAATGAGTGATGGCCTTGTGTTATATTGTTCTATATCGTCTCTTTTAAGTCTGTTAATAAAATTGCTTAACTAGAATGTCCTTTTGGCAGGACTTTGTGCGTATCTTGATATAGAGAATGCCATGGATTGTTCACTTGCAGAATCTATGGGCACACCAAAACCCTTCTCTTTTCGCATCCCGATTTGTCTGAGAATATGCTATGTGTTGTTGACACTGACTAAAAGTGGTTATTTGGATGGAATTGTAATTGATAGTGTAAGTAATTGACGCTGAACATGATTGTTGCTTTATTCATTGGAGAGTTTGCTTCTTTTGATGCTACTGTTTGTTCAGATTGGATATTTTGGATGTCTCTTACCAACACGGCTGTTCATCACTTTGCTTCCCATTGTCGGTGAAGAAAAGATAAACGTACCGGTTTCTCAACACTAATCTTTATTTTATTGACCTTTTAACGCCAATCTTTAAGTGGACCAAATATTTACAGACAAACTAACATGTCTATACATGTATGTATTCTATCAAGTGATGCTATCATTTCTGTTGGAAGGAGCCTGTCATTTCAAAGTTATGCTATCAAGTTACATAGGAACCGTGACACTTTCAGATTGTATACTAAATGTTAGAATCTAGAAAGTTTACTTCTTATTTCAAGATAGACCAGGGAACTGCAATGCACTGTGACTAGTAACTAATGATACATATATATATAAAGTGATTTCAGCGTTGAATGGAGCTTAGAGAGTTCATTACTGAACATGTTTTTCCTTTTCTTTAGTTAATGAATTTACGCTGCTGTGTTGTCATAGATGTAGGTAATCACTGTTAATCATTTAATTGTCTTTTGAGGGTATAGAAACTATCAATTTAATATCGCTTGGCATGTTTTGTTATTTCAGGTAGCTGCCCTGGTCCCCCAGTGCGAACTTGATACTGAAATTGATAGTGAATACCGAGATGCACAATCAAGAATCACAACCCAAGCATTACGAAAAATACATTCTTATTAACCAGGTTATCATCACCGTACTTAAAACATTTTAACCTACTAGTTATCTGTTAAAAATTCTATCTGCAGAAGGAGAAATAATATTTACTATGTAGCATTTCTTCTGTATCCAGATTAGATCAAGTTCAAAGTCAGGGAAAGAATTTGGACCTATGGGTGAGGTTACTTGTGGTGGAAATGCCTTGAAATTGTATGCAGGCGGTACAGTTGAGACTTAAGAGAATACAGTTGCTTTAGACCGAGGATAAGGTAAATCCTTTATTTGTTTAATAATGACAAGAATGCATGTATGAAGATATGCTTTTTACATGAATAAAATTATTGATGTTTCATGTATGCTTTTTACAAGAATACATGTTGCGGCTGATACTACTTGATGCTTCATGCTGTTGTACTGTTGATCTCTTTCGATGAGCCATATTGTGTTGGGCAATATAGTGGTCATATTTGCTTTTTGTTTTCGTTTATTGTTTTTATCAAAAACGATAGTATGGTCTGCAAAACGACAGTTTCTTTGATGTTCTGAGCAGTGTGTGTACTCAATAAGAGTATCACCTGCTTTTCTTTGGTAATTGAAACAATAACTGGTTGAGTAGCTAGGTAAACTGATAAAAAGGGAGAGGTACTCTAAAAGATAAAGAGCAAAACCAAAGAACAATAATTAGAATAAAATAGAACTGCGAAGAGAAGGCAATGAAATAAAAGGTTGCTCCTGCAGTCTATGTACTTTTCCATGAATCAGTGGCTGCAATCTCTTGTTGTTGCCTGAAAACTGAGTGCCAAGAGAGCGTGGTATCCTCAATAAGTGAATGTGCATTAGGGCCACTAGTAGAGCTTGTCGCTTCACAGTTATAGAACTTTCTGAAACACTATTGTTTATTGTGCGTGTTAGGTTAATTTAGTTAGAATATGGCAGTAATCTTCTTAATCGATTGTGTATTTGTACTTCAAATATCCACATTGCCATAACAGAAAAGGTACCCTGTATGGATGTTCAACTTATTTATATGTGAACTTTATCAAAAACACTGTTCTCACTTTTCCTTTTGAGGGTTGTATTCTTTGATCAGAGTATAAGTCCATATTGTTTTAGGCTACAGGTCTTGGGATTTCTGTGCAAGTTGTGAAAAATAATTTAGCACCTGCAATGAAGAAGCCCAATCTGGGGATACAGTTCGAGAGAGGCTTAGGTTGTGAATCAGAGGTATTGCAGTTGGCTTGTGAACACGGGGTCATTGCCAAAGAAGGAAGCAACTACCACATAGGACAAAAGGTTTTTAGTAATGAACATGCAGCATAACAGGATCTGGCCAAAAATGATGCGCTTTTTTATGAGGTAGTCACAATCTTCAGGAAAATACTGTTTGAAAGATGGAGTTGACTAGACGGCCCTTACTGAATGAGCATCTGTCAAATGTGGAGTGTAAAATGGTGGAGTCATCTGGTCACATCCCGTGTCATGATGCTACCTGAAGGTATGGATGACATTCCGGTTTAGGATGCAGCTAAGTTCTCTAAAAAAATTGACGTAGGCTAAATACAATCCAAACCATAAAAGATGGAAGTTTTTCCGTTATCCTCCACCTTCAGGTTATCATATGTAAAATGGTTGGAATTGTTCCGTTGTTTGTGTAGTAACACAACCACAACACAGTCCACTTTCACTTGTGAGTTATATTTTATTTCTACCACGGCTTATGAGAAGCATGTATTATCATTTTGATATCAAACTTTGCAGGGGACACTGACTTTAAATACAAATCATTAGTGGCTATTCAAGCACACAGAAAACTGAAAGAACAAAAAAAACGAGAACATTTGCTTTGCATATCTGGTGAGCTCAGCCCTAAGAGTATAGGATAATTTACCCTAATTCATTACACCATGGAGAGGGAAAGGGGGATTCGAACGCAAAACTTAAGGTGCGAAGGTGAATACTTTTAACCAACAAGTTATAAGCCACTTGCCTATAAAGTTGGATTTGTGTCAGTAACCTCAAAATAGGAAATCTGAGTGAGATCAATATGAATCATAACATTCCCAAAGCTAAAAGCTAAAACTTTCATGCAGCATTAAAAGTATGAGAAAACTTGTTAAGATGTAATATTAATTTGAAGAGGAGCAATGTAAAGGGGACGGTAGTTAAGATGTAATATTAATGTGTCAAGTTTACAATTTGTTCTTACTTGTTGTTTTTTCAGCTAGTTATTTCTAAGCATTTCTTTTGTATTTTCGTTTTTTCTGTTAGGCTTGTATTTAGGTTGTGGACTGCCTTTTGAGCTCTCATCTTGTATTAGTTTTTTTATTTAATGAAAGTAACTTAATTCGACCATTAAAAAGAAACTGAATTTTTAATTTGTTGAGAGAGAGAGTGAAAAAGAACTTTAGCAAGAAATCTGCACGCGAACCAAGGTGACGGGCCATTGCCCCCTCCCTCTTCTTCTGTTTTTTTTTGGTAGCTTTGTGTTGCCACTGGTTGGTGCAGTTGGGCTTTGGCTCAGCTGGGTTGCCTGGCTGCGCGCAGGTTGGGTGGTGGCTCAGTCCAGGTTTCGGCTTGGAAAGAGAGAGTGACAACCACAAAGGTTTTTCTCAACAAAACAAGAGAGCAACCACTACTAAAAACAAGAAAAGAAAGAGAAGGAAATTATCAAAAAGGATTGCCACCAACCCAAGGCCAAAGGCTGGGGGTCAGCGTCAACGGCGAGATGTTCTTCTTTTTTTTCTATTTGTGGTAGGTAGGCTTGATAATTCCTGACACGACCAGATAACTCGACACGACACAACACAAAGTTAACAGGTGTTCGGATCAACACGATAACGAATCGGGTCGTTATCAAGTAACCCGATAAGCACCAGTTAGGATAACATGTTGATTCGAGTATACACATAGGTAACACGATACAAGATAAACAAAATATTAATTTTATAATTTTATAACCCTAAAAAAATACTATAATAATTATATATATTAATTTAACAATTTTATACCCCTAGAAACTATAATAATTATATATATATATATATTAAATTAAATTTAAAAATTTTATGACCATTGGATCGGCTAAGATTTAATCTCAGTCGTCCATTGTGCATTAGGTTGGAGGCTAATATATTTTTATATGGTATAGTACTATTGTTTTATTTCTTTTCATAATTATTTTGGTAAACTTATCATAATTTGAATGGTTTTTAATGTTTGATTTTTCTATACTTAGTTTATACGGAAGAGAGTTCTGACGTAGAAAACCTTAATGAAAACATCATCAACATAACTCTTAAAGGCAATAGATCAAGCCAAAGTTCCAATAAAATTTCCTCATGGTGATCAATGAAAATTGAGGATTTTGTAAAAGGAATAACATGCAAGCTTTGAGTTCCATTGGCAAGGTTTAAACTTTTGAGAAAGGCTTCACAACCCTTGAAAACAAAAACTCTTTCATTTTGCATATCCTTGCACATTTAATATTTTGTAACAGACTAGTAGTGTATGAATATTTTTTTATTATGCTCTTATTTTTTAGTGTAGATATAGTACTTAAAAGACAAATGTGTTTTAATGTTTTGAAATGATATTTATGTGACAATGTGTGGTATGTGCAAATTTAAGAAAAAATATATATTTTTCTAAATGGGTCGGGTCACTTTACTTGTTAAGAATCCATTAAGATAATAGGTGTGACACGACACAACTCGTTAAGATAACAGGTGTTACACGAACACGATAGACACAACCCGTTTGCCACACCTAGTGGTAGGGTTCATGAAATAAGTTTTTAACTAACAAAATGCAAAGTTCAGAGAATTGATTTTTACTGTCTTTCAATTTGAACACTATTTAGATATTGACTAACTACTACAAAGAATCTTATGACCAAATTGGTCGACTATTGGACCGAATTATCAAAAGTTTATCTTAACTCTCGATACTGCTAAAATATCTCTAAAATTTCAAAGAAATTCTGTAAAGACATTAAATTCTTGAATTCAAATAATTAAGAGTGTTTATTCGTAAGTTCGAAATCTTCCGTTCAAGTTTCTCTTCCTCAACATTAATAATTGTATAACAAAGAAAAATGGAAGATTTCCAAAACTTCAATAACTAAGAAAAGGATTATTATTGATAGTGCTTAGAACATAGCTTCATAGGGTTGGCACAATTAACGTGTTGACATTAGTAAATGGACAGCGACGTTAATCCAACCTCCATTCATTGTCAAGTCTGGTTTTCTCACCTACAACAAACACAAATAATAGGCAGGGGATGAAATGAACAAGTTGTTTTAATACGGTAATCCAGCTTAATTATCACAATCTTGAGTCATTTTCTACCCACTTGATCAACCTTCTCCTTATTACATAGGAGACCTGCATTTTGGCCTAAACTCGTATTCCGACTAGTTTATATGAATTTAGAATAAATTATACAATCGTTCATCAATAATGTATTTTTTTTTCCTTTTTGTCAAGCATAATATGTTTTCCAAAGGAGCTTGTGAAAAAGCATGTATCATCGGTTTGGTTTGTTGGCACCTATTACTTTGACATGAAAAAAAAGCCAATTGTGAAAAGAACAAAGGGAAATGGATATAAAAGGTGATGATTTGATACTGTTTTGTTTTTTCTGGAAATTGTTATGGGGTACTCCACAATAAGCTTCTCATTGTCAATGGAAGCCCACCACATGGTACATTCTTCAATTCTTATTTTAAAATTTTTTTATCATGAGTCCTATACTCTAATCCCTAAAGTATAAAGCGGTCTTTTATTTATATTTTAATACGTGAATTGGTTATACTGTGTGACTTATTCAAGTACTAAATAATAACTTTTTTATCATTCTTGTTCACGGCTTTATGAATGGGGCATGAAAAACTTATTTTGAAGTTAAATAATGTCTCAAATGGTAATTATACATGGATTCATTATTTAAAATGAGTTGCTTCAAAAGGCAGTAGAAACTACAAATTAGGCTCATGATATGTCTAAAAGTATTTATTTCGTTACTTAAAGAACACTAAAGTGGCCAAGTATTCCCCAAGTTTTTTTCACTTGAAACCCAGCAAGTGTAGAGAATTTTCAGGGCTCAAAGTCAAAGTCCACACTTGGCTGAGTTCCAGTAAACATGCACCATACATAAAGTGAGGCAAATTGGCACATCAATTAACAAGTTACTTTAGCTGCCACCTTCAAGAGGTTGCCATCAAATTCGCAATCTTATGGATGGCATGTAAGCTAAACATGATGGGTTGTTTATTGATTTTTCAAAAAAAGTCGTCATGCATTATTTCTCATAACAATTTAAAAAAAAATTGGTGAGAAATATCTAATGATAAGCGAATATAAATCAAGAACGATCACCGGATACTAGTAATTTTAAGGTGATTGCATCTTTCAAAAGGGTGAGTAGTCAAATTTTTCTTGGTTAAAGGAAAAACTGGCAACACATTTTCTCACTCATTACTTACTTTGGTATGTTTTACTTCCTCTTCGTACTTAAAATCATTTTTACTTATTTTATCCAATGTTTTAAAAGTCATCGGCATTAGACGGTTGGCCACCATCACAATTAATCCTTAAGCATTTAAAAAATAAGAAAAGAGGCCTAGACTTGCATAGGCGCTCGCCTAGGTCGCAACTCTCTCTTGGACATAAAATATAAAATAGATAACTTTTATTTTGTATTTTATTTATTCCAGAAATTGTAAAAGACTTGTTGGATACTTAGATGAACACTCATTGATGCTTGTACCCCATGTTTTTAATATGTTCTAGTACTTTATAATTTATTTGCCGTTCTAGTTTACAATTTATACAATTATGTATTTTTTAAGTACAGTAGACATTTATTTATATATGTTATATAATATATTTAACTAAAACAAAACAAAAAAGCCGCCTAGGCGCTAAGCCTTTACCCACCGTCCGACTAGCATCTAACGTATTTTAAAACCTTAATTTTGTCACACTTTCTAATTTATTGGCAAGTTTGTAATCGTATCACGTGCGTACTAAACCTTTCTAACAAAAGATTATAATTCCCAATAACTACACGTTTCTAACAAAAAGAGTAATTTATTTGCAAGTTTGTAATCGTAATATATTAATTGCGAATACTCTTTAATAGAGGCGAGACTTGCCATATTATATATTAGATTTATCAATAGGGAATTGTTATTGGCACTCCAAATTTCTCATTTTACACTCCAAACTTTCTGTATATAGAAAGGAAAATACATTTGTAAGGAGTGTAAAATGAGATTTTTAGAATGCGAATAACACTTCCCTATCAATATTATAGAATGTGTCATAACAATGTGGTTTTCCTTTGAGTAATGATTTATATATTTGGTTTCATTTACCATGACTTTATATGATCTTGTTCTTACACGATGATTTTATGTGGCCTTGATAATCAGCAATGACCTATTGTAGTCATCGATACTTATCTGTTGCGTCTATTATTATGTAACAGATTGGTATGGGTGTCATTTGTATTTTCGTACATGTGGTAGCTATTTAGTGGTTTACTATAGTTGTATGTTTGTGCAAATTCACTCCAAATCACTTTCATACTGAAACAATGTACCTAATTAACACTTTTGTATTTATTTGGATGATCAATAAAATATCAAACTATCGTTTCTTGAAAAAAAAAATAACATGACTCTCTAAATTAAGAAAGCTCAACGTTGACCTTGATTGAGCTAGATTAGTGCGTATATAATCAGACAACATTTGCAATATTTGATACAATTGCATTGCACCCCTAAGAGATTACATTACAAAACTATTATACATGTTTATAAATGTGTGATCCACGTCAAGTGGCGCAAAATTTTGCAAGAAATCTAATCCTTCTTAGACAAGTAAGCTTCTGAAATATCAACTTTATATACTTCATTAATTTCTCAAATATTAACAAGGATCTCACATTTCACTTCTGGTTATGCTTATAATTGTCGTAACAAAACAAAGAAAAAAAATTTAAAAAAAAAAGTCACTGGATCTGCATGCATGAAAAGAAAGGTGGATCCTGTCGTTTAGAAGCCAAAAGAGGTGTCGCTTTTGTCGTTCAGAAGGAATTAAAGAGTGGTAGTAGGTGTAGGTCATACGCAAAAGGGATATCTCTTAAGAACATTATTTTCGTGCTGATTAACATTTGGCTTACTATGTTACTTAGAATACCGTCTAATTATGTTTATCTTCACTTGTATGTAAGCGATTATTATTTTAGAATATTTAGCCAAAAATCAATAAAAACTTCACTAATTAGCCATATATCAATGGGCAATTTTATTTTTGGACATAATTAGTGAAATATTTATAATAATTATGCATAGGTCAATGAAGCATGCCACATAAGTTTAAGTTAGTTATAAAATAACTATTATACCCTTCTCTCTTCACTTTATTCCATTCCTTATCTCTTCTACTCTCTCTTCCTAATTTACTTCATTCTCTCCCAATTTTCACTCTCCCCTTCTTTCTCTTCATTCTCTCATATTTATCCCTCTTATCCCTGCCTCTCCATCTTTCTCTCTCTTCCATCAAACCTGAATAAATAGTTCAATTAATCCCAGTGCTATGAAACTTCCCCAATACCAAACATAATCACAATGGTGAGAGAAAAAAATGGAATTCCAAAAAAAAGTGCAATTATCAGCAGCAAAAACAAAACACAAGCAAAAAAAAAAAAAAAGATGTAATAGATATCCAGCAAACCTTCAAAGGCTTTGGACATGGAGATTATCTTAAGGGTAGTGTCCATCAAAATCCTCTTGAATTAAGGGTGCGTTTGCAAAGAGTTTTACGGTCTGCAATTCAGAATCAGGAAACGGACACATCGTGTGTTCGAATTTAAATGTAAAAGGTCACACGAAGTGCAAAGCATAGGAGATGGAAAAAATAGAACCAGGAAACAAACATGCAACACAGTATCTAGATCACAACATAAAAAATAAAAATAATATAAAAAAATAATAATAATAATAATAAAAGGAACCATGAAACAGACATTGCATTGCAGTGTCTGAATAAAAATGTAAAAAACAGAACCAGAAAATAGACACTACATTGTAGTGTCTAAATCCAAATGTAAAAATAATATAAAAAACAGAACAGGAAATAGACACTGCATTGCAGTGTCTGAATCCAAATATAAAAACTAGGAGTAGTGTGAGGTGTGAAGAATAAGAGGCGTGTGTCACATCCCAGCCCGGGTCCACCACATCCCAGGCCCGCTCTACCACCGTAGTACGATATTGTCCGTTTTGAGCTTACCATTCCCTCACAGTTTTGTTTTTGGGAACTCACGAGCAACTTCTCAGTAGGTCACCCATCCTGGAAGTGCTCTGGTCTCCTTCTCGCTTAACTTCGGAGTTCCTACAGAACCCGAAGCCAATGAGCTCCCGCCTCGTGCTAGGTAGAAATGGGAATATACATTTAAGGATCACTCCCCTAGGCGATGTGGGATGTTACAATCCACCCCCCTTAGGGGCCCGACGTCCTCGTCGGCACACTTCCGGCCAGGGATTGGCTCTGATACCAAATTGTCACATCCCAAGCCCGCTCTACCACCGTAACACGATATTGTCCGTTTTGGGTTTACCATTCCCTCACGGTTTTGTTTTTGGGAACTCACGAACAACTTCTCAGTAGGTCACCCATCTTGGGAGTGCTCTGGCCTCCTTCTCGCTTAACTTCGGAGTTCCTACGGAACCCGAAGCTAGTGAGCTCCCAAAAGGCCTCGTGCTAGGTAGAAATTGGAATATACATTTATGGATCACTCCCCTAGGCAATGTGGGATGTTACACGTGTGAGTGATATTAAAAAAAAAAACAAAACTAGAAAACGAACACTGCAACACATTGCCTGAATCTAATAAAACCAGAATCAAAAAATAGACACTGTGTCAATGTCTAAATCCGTATTGACTTATTCCAAAATATGAAAATATGAGAAAGGGAGTGTCATTTAAAGTGGATGCCAGTTGTAATGGCACATTTTGTAATTTTTGTTTTTCTTAAATGCATAAGTATCACAATACATGATTGACTTATTTATAATCAGCATAAATATGATTGATATATTGTTAATATTGTAACTTTTTATTAATTTTGTCACATCCCGGCCCGGGCGAATCACTTCCCGGGCCCATTCCACCACCGTAGCACGATATTGTCCGCTTTGGGCTTACCATTCCCTCACGGTTTTATTTTTGGGAACTCACGAGCAACTTCCCAGTGGGTCACCTATCCTAGGAGTGCTCTGGCCACCTACTCGCTTAACTTCGGAGTTCTAACGGAACCCGAAGCCAGTGAGCTCCCAAAAGGCCTCATGCTAGGTAGGGATGGGAATATACATTTAAGGATCACTCCCCTGGACGATGTGGGATAATAAATTTTATACCAAATCACCCTATTATTTTTATCAAAAATAAATAATTATAAAATCAATTCTCCTAAATAACAAGTTTAATACTAAATTATATTTGTTGCCTTACTTAATTATAATCCTCCAACGTTGATATATGATTGTATTAAAAAGGATGGAATCCTAAAATAAAGAGAAACTGATTTATGAATATTTACTTCCAAATTGGAAGTCACAACCCCCCAAAAATTGAATTCTATACTTTATATATATATTACCAAACTGTTATAAACTTCTTATTTAAGTGTGGTTGTGTAAATCTTATATTTGATTTGATTCTAATTATTTTACCCTATTAGGACTTGTATTCCTTAGAGGAGAATGATTTTTTCTCTCTCTTATTTAGGGGTGGGCACTTGGAACCGAAACACGAATCGAATCAAACCGCACCAAACGGTTTGGTTTTGCGGTTTTGAAACGGTTTCAGTTTCAAAACCGAACCGCGGCACACAAAACGGTTTGGTTTTGGTTTTGGATTTTCAAAACCACACCGAAACCGAAACCGAAACCGCATCATATAATAAATAAATGTTATATTTTAAACTTTTAAATTTTTAATTAGTTCAACTAGGTTATAGATTTGGTTTTGCGGTTTTGGGTTTACACTTCTACTCCTGAGTCTGACTGCTTCTGCACCTTGCATCTATGCCTCTGCCTTTGCGACCTGGTCACCTGGCTGCTTCTGCTTGCATCTCTGCAATCTGCATCTCTGCGTCTACCTCTGCAAGCGACTGCGACCTCATTGAGTGAGTCATTGCTTGCCTTGCGACCTCACTGAGTCACTGAGTCACTGCTTGCTTTCATCTCTGCCTTGCCTTGCAACCTCACTAAGTCACTGCTTACCAGCTAATATGGTAAGATAATTTCTTAGTTATTTGTTAGTTATTTGTCTCAAAAAGAAGTTTGGGTCTTAAAAGATAATTTCTGAATTTATTGCTTCCATTTTCAAAATAAAATCTTCAATTCAGAGTGATGGTTAGACGTTATAATTTGGATCAGATTTAGGCTTTTTTTTTCTTTGTCGTTCTTTAATACAATGATACCTCGAGTTTATGTTTCAATTTCCATTAAGGTTATAATGATTTGGTTTGCTGGGGAATGGTAATTCTTTCTTAACTCAAAGAAAATTAATGAGAAACCATGTAGTCCTTTTATTTGGTTTGTCATGGATGTGTTCTTTGTCTTCTGTGAACATCTTATTGTTTCTGGTTATGTTTTTATTTGCTCAAGCTTACTTGATTTGGTTGCTTATAGAACATCTGAGGGAGCACTTAGGTTTTTATCGAGCAAATGAGTGGTTTTCTTCACAGTCTCATTAACCAAGTTTACCTATGTCGTTGACTCTATGTTTGCTGAATTATAGTTAAATGCGGTGTTTGACTAAGAATGAAAAACAAATTTTGGAATTGAAATGGTGTTGGACCTTTTGCTTGAAGACAACCTGATGCCTCAGCAGAAGAGTATGGTGTTAATTAAAAGTTTTAAACTTGGATTGAAGTTGGTCAGATTTGATTAATGAAACATGCAGTTCTTTATGCAGTTTGGTTGCTTTTTTTTGGCAGTTTTGTCGTTGTTTTTTGCTGCATTGTTGTTGCTGTTTTTGGTGAAATTTTGCTGCATATTCATTAATTAATATACAAGGAAAATAAGATCGTCTTATGCATAAATATGTGTATATTTTAAATTGTACATTTTTTTCTCAAAAACCAAACCGAAACCGTTTGAAACCGCACCGAACCGAACCAAACAATTTGGTTTCATTTCGGTTTTGGCTTCAAAACCGCACTGCATGAAGTTTCGATTTCGGTTGCGGTTTCACTCAAAATCTCACCGAACCGCACCGCGCCCACCCCTACTCTTATTACTATAAATAAAGGAACTGCATAGGGGGAATGGCACATCCTCTACACAACCTACAAACATATCCCTCTCTATATTTTCTCTGTGCCACCAGCCTCCTCTCCTTGTCAGTTAAACATAATCCAAGTGGGTTTTCGTTTAGAAGCGTAATAAGAAGAACGAAATTGTGCGTTACAAAGCTCGTCTTGTTGCGCAAGGCTTCTCACAACGTCTCGGGATTGACTATGACGAAACTTATTCACCCATTATGGATGTGATCACTTTTCGCTAACTTATCAGCTTAGTAGTTTCAAAAACCTGAGTATGAAGCTGATGGACGTAGTAACTGCGTATTTCTATGAGGATCTTGATACGGAAATTTATATGAAAATTCCCGAAGGACTTACATTGACTGGATCAAATATTTTCAAACCTCGGAACACGCTCTCAATTTGGCTAAGGCGTTCACTCTAGGGTTTGAAGCAATCCGGGAGAATATGGTATAACCGTCTGAGTGAGTATTTGACTAGTATGGGATATGTGAACAACGAACTATGCCCTTACATGTTCATTAAGAAGTCACATTCCAGTTTTGCGATTGTTGCAATTTATGTCGACGACATAAATCTCATCGGAACTCCTGAAGAGCTCGCTAGAACTGTTGCGCACCAGAAGTCAGAATTTGGGATGAAAGATCTAGGAAAGACTCGATACTGTCTCAGTCACGAGATAGAGCACTGTTCAGATGGAATCTTAGTACATCAATCGAACTACACCCAGAAGGTGTACACCGCTTTAATGAGGATAAAACGATGCCTTTGAGTACTCATATGGTCGTTCAATCGCTAGATGCAAAACGATATCCCTTCCGTCCGAAAGATGATGATGAAGAGATTTTGGAGCTTGAAGTTCCTTATCTAAGTGCGATAGGCGCTTTATTGTGCTTAGCTCAATGCATTAGACCTAACATCTCCTTCGCTTTAATCTTTTGGCAAGATACAGTAATGCACCAATACGTAAACACAGAACTAGTGTTAAAGACATTTTCCGTTACCTTAAGGGTACTACGGATTTGGGTTTGTTCTATCCCTACGGATCCTCAAGTGATGCCACACCTCCCGTATCTCGAGTCGATTCTCGTCTTGTTAGTTATGCTGATGCAGGATACTTATCTGATCCACACAAAGCGCATTCTCAAATGGGTTATGTCTTTACCGTTTGAGGCACCATAGTCTCTTGGAGGTCAACTAAACAGACATTAGTTGCCACTTCGTCTAACCATGCTAAAATTCTCGCCCTACACGAAGCAACTCCGGGAATGCTTTTGGCTGAGAGCAGTTGTGGGCCATATTTGAAGCTCATGCGATCTTTACCCCGTCATCAACATCCTGACAACGATCTATAAAGACAACGCAGCATACATCGAACAGCTTAAGAAGGGTTATATCAAAGGAGACAACACCAAGCACATTGCGCCAAAGTTCTTCTTCTCACTCTTATTACTATAAATAAAGGCATTGCATAGGGGGAATGACATATCTTCTACACAACTCTACAAACACATCTCTTTCTCTATATTTTCTCTGTGCCGCCTGGCCCCTCTCCTTATTAGTTAAACATAGGCCACAACACAAATGATATTATCTACATTAAATGGGCGAGGAGTAAGCTAAGCCTCACAATAGGCTAACAATAATATGGTTCAAATTTGCGTTTGACGATAATTAAACTTAAAGTCTCTCACTTACAAATAAAGAGGAATATCGCTACATTATATATTATAATAATAATTGTAAAACTTGAGTGGCTTTTTAGCAAACGAAATGACTTTATTAGTGGTCAAAAAAGCATCATTCATAGCTTTGGACCTTTCCACCGCAATCACTGGCTGTACATTACAAAACCTAAATTAGGGATCAAATTTTTATCATAATCCAAATGCCTAAAATTTGACACCAAATGTTTGGTACCAAACTACAAATAAGATATTATGGTACCATGTTCATTAGTTATTACAAAGTTAAAAGAAAATAAAAGTAGATGATATATTTTTCTTTTCAGATATTATGTTACCATGTTCATAAGTTGATATAAAAATATAGGAAAAAGTAAGAGTAAATTGTAACAATAATTAGTCAACTTTAATCATATTAGAGTAATGGTCTCTCAACTAAAAATCTATTATCATTGGTCCTTCAACTCATCAAAATGTGTAGCTATGATCCTTTTCGTCAACTTCGTAAGAATTTTGTCAAAATGAGTTATGTTGAAATGACTATTGCTACAATTGGGTTAAAGTTGAGGGACCATTGCTCCACTTGGGTTAAAGTTGAGGGATCATTTCTCCAATTGGATTAAAGTTGAGAGATCAATGGTAATGGATTTTTAGTTAAGGGACCATAGCTGCAAGTTTTGATAAGTTAAGAGACCAATGGTAATGGATTTTTAGTTGAAGGACCATTACTACAATTAGGTTAAAGTGGATAGATCATTGCTCCAATTGGGTTAAAGTTGAGGGATCATTTCCCCAGCTAGATTAAAGTTAAGAGATCAATAGTAATGGATTTTTAGTTGAGGGATCATAGCTACACGTTTTGATGAGTTGAGAAACCAATGTTGATGGATTTTTAGTTGAATGATCATTGCTCCAATTTAGTTAAAGTTAAGGGACCAATACTACAATTTACTGCATTTTAAATTATGAGTCCATGTATAATTACCATTTGAGACATTTTTTAACTTCAAAATAACTTCAAAATAAGTTTTTCATGCCCCCATTCGTAAAGGCGTGAATAAGAATGATAAAAAGTTATTATTTAGTACCTGAATAAGTCACACAATATAACCAATTCATGTATTAGAATATAAATAAAAGAACGCTTTATACTTTAGGGATTAGATTATAGGACTCATGATAAAAAAGTTTTAAAATAAGAGTTGAAGAAAGTGCCATGTGGTGGACTTCCATTGACAATGAGAAGCTTATTGTGGAGTACCCCATAACAATTCCCAGAAAAACAAAACAATATCAAATCATCACCTTTTATATCCATTTCCTTTTGTTCTTTTCACAATTGGCATTTATTCATGTCAAAGGAATAGGTGCCAACAAACCAAACCGATGATATGTAGTTTTGGTAACATGTACATAATTTGATACAAATTCTTTGTGTCAATTATGAACATGGTGTGTGCGCGCGCGCGCAAGCAAGTATGATTAGTTGACGTTGTGAATAAATGTAAGCAAATGAGTTAAGATGATGATATGTATATCCGTATATAGTTTGATCTATTTAAATGTGACAAATTTAAAAAGAGTACATAGTTTGTTAAGCAAGTGTTCTTACTAAGTTGAGCAACAAAAGATGCGGATAATGTGGCATGTTGTTTTGTTAACATTGAAGATGTGAAATATAAGATACACATAATAACATGTATAATCTTTTATTCAGATTGACAACATGATAATATAACATCTTAAACGATTTAAACCAAACAATTCAAGACTTATCCAATTCGAACCCTTATTCAAACTTCGCACTTGATTATGTAAAAATTAGACCAAATTGGTTTAAGTTACACCTTTTAAAATTTTTATGCAACAATATATATACTAAGGGGTAGAAAAGTAAGTTCATATCTAACTCGTCAACAATGATATTCAAATCTAAAATTTCACACTTACAAATAAACAAAAATAAAGTTAGACCATAATACTAAGTCGCACACTCTTTAATTTGCTAACCATTTTCGAGTTCACCACTTTCGAGCAGTTTTCCGACCAAACTACGGCGATTTAGCGTCAAGAAAGATTACATTCTCTTCGTCTCGTCGAGATGTATGATTTTCGTTTTTGAATCATTCGATTTCGTGAGTATTGAAGAAGTTATTAACATTTAAAGTTTACCCAGTTTTCGGCAAGTTTTCCAATTTTCCCTCAGACCAATCACCTTTCAGGCTATTTTCCGGCCATCTCCGGCAACCATTGGGCTTCCAAATAAGTATAATCTTACTATACACTTTCCTATCTTCATTTTGATATATTATGGGTCGAGTTTGGTTAAGAAACGATTGCGTTACAAAGCTTTGAAAATTGCCCAAAGAATTTTTAACGGAATGACTAAAATCATGGATGGTGGACAATCGTAGGGACCATTTCTATTGATTTTCAATCTCAGATACCATTTCTATTGATCATGCAAATCTCAGAGATTATTTTGTATAATAAGCCAATTGTTAATGAAAATACAAAGTAAATTCCGTAAAAGTTTCCTCCTCTCTAAACTAATGTATGGTATCTTTCGCCTTTTGCCTACCGTCTTCTTCGATCCGTCCAGTTTACAAGACAACGTGATGGTCGACGATGGTTTTGCAAACGTAAGTACACACTAATTAATCTTTAATCAAGGACCATGAAGAATAAAACCACTCAGTTATTCATATTTTTTATGATAGTGGAAGAAACTGTGTGTGTCTGTAACCAAATGATGAGAAGTTTCCAACGTCGCAGGGAAGCTGCTCTGCACTTGACTAAAGAGCAGCCCCAAATGTTTCAATCAAATCAAACAAGTCCAAGACCTAATAATGAATCAAAAGAGTTGAAAATTCCGGTCATTGCCAAACCCACCCACCCCTAGAACATCTATAGTGTTTTAAGTGAAATCATCCGTTTTAGACACGACAATCACACTGTCACATGCTGTTAGTATTTTAATTGTTATACTATAGTTGAACGACATGTACACTACAATGTCAACAACAACACAAGTGAATTTGGTAATACCCAATAATGATGTAACTGTTGCACCGAATAGCTCCTTTAAACAAATGTTGAGAGAATGACTTATACGACATAGATACACTGCTTGCATGTCGTCATGTGCAAACAAACAATACAAAGATATGTATAAATCCGTTTCTACATGGCATTGTATCATTAACACGAAGTGCCACGGTAAACTTATACCTATTCTATGTAAGTTGGAAACATAGACCCTCGTCTGTGGGGCTTGGGCCCCTTCACGCTTCGTCCTATAACAAGAAAATAAAAAAGGCTGCACATCTACTACAATAACATTTCCACGGCGTCAGAGTTATAACGTATTAGGAACTCCAACGTAAAGAAATGGAAACAGAAGGACAAATCACATGGGGTTAAACACAACACACACACAAGGGGGAGAGAGAGAGGGCAGCTTCACCTCAACAATCTCACACCATTTAAGCTCTCATTCCTAATTAGGATTCTTAATCTCTGATCCCCCATCTCTCCATAGCTCCCATAAATCCGTTTTTCCTCTGTTTCTACAACAAAACCCATCTGGGTCGGTTTTGTTTCTGGAAATTGTGAGGTGAGTGGGATAGGAGTATTTGCGGGTGCGTTTTGTGATCTGGGTCTGAGATGGAGGAGTCTCGGCTGTGCCAGTGGAGCGTCATTAGATCCCTCCTCGCAATTCTTCAGTGGTGGGGTTTCAATGTCACCGTGATTGTCATGAACAAGTGGATCTTTCAGGTCTCTGCTCTTTTGCCTTTCCATATTTTCTCAACTTCGATTTTTAAACATTTCATTCTTACATTTTGTGAACTAGGGTTGCTTAACTTTGCTTTTTTATTATTGGTACGTGTAGATGTTTAATTCCTCTCTGTTGGTTACCTTAATTTCTTAATTGCTTGCCTAATTAATTGGTGGTTTTGATATAATCTTGCACGTATGAATTGGGTTTTTCGTTTTATGAATTTAGCTGAATTTTTCCGTTTCTCTTTTGATTTTTTCTGCAGTATAATTCTAATTTATTGAGATGGTTAAATTATGGAAATGTGATATCGATTTATTGGAATCTCATGAGCAATATTAGAAGAAATATGAACAGGCGCTCGGATGAATTCCAAACGTTCGGGGATGGGCGAGACATCCATTGAGTGTTTCGTTTGTTTAGTTTTAACTTAATCTGAACAGGATTTAGTTATATTTTTCTTCAACAACTGTGGAACTACCATACTACCATGTGATCTGCCATGTTTGTCTGCCACAAGTAACATAATACTATGAGATTTACCTTTGGTTTGGTTGCAAGTAAGCTTCAGAATGGAAGAATTAGTTGTCGTCGTTTAGGAGAGAGGTATGAGGATGTGTACCCACATCGGTGAAGGGATAAACCTTGCAAGAACTCTCCATATTGCCAATTGGTTTTATGGTGGAATCCAACTTTCTTTCAAGAGGAAGGTTCAATTTACCAGGGTTGAATTCATGGCTTGGTTCTTCCTTCTATTTTTGTGATTCTTCACACTATCTTGTTTCCTAATTTGTATGGCTAAATGATTTGAGTTTGTTACTTAGGAGAAAATTAGATATTTTGTGAATGGAATAACTAGTGACATTCTTCATGATTAGGAAGTTTTGTTTCCGCAAATTGAGGTTTGTTTTTTTCGGGACTTTTGGTAAAGTCGAGGTACTGGTGAATGCTTGCAGTGGGACTTGATTGATAAATAATATAATTGTCCAAAATGAAAAGAAGATCGTCAATGGTGTAACCATACAGTTTGTCTTTCTAAGTTGTTCTATAACATTTGACTGCCGGTTTACCAAACTTTATGCCATAATTTATTTGATTGTTTAGCTTTTGCACTAATCACCCAAATTTTGAACTATTAACGACCTAATTTTTATAAGTTTTTAGAGAAATTATTCAGTGGTCTGGGAGCAAACAACCTTACTGTCACATCAGTTGTGCCCCAATGGCGTGTCTGAGGCAGATTGCTCCTGTAAATTGCATAATTCAACATCAGTCTTATGAGTTTGCATGGTGTCCCTAATTTTCAAGTGTTTTTGTTTATGCAGAAACTGGATTTTAAGTTTCCCCTAACGGTATCGTGCATTCATTTCATATGCTCGGCCATTGGAGCATACATCGTAATCAAGGTTTTGAAGCTTAAACCACTAATAACAGTTGACCCTGAAGATCGCTGGAGAAGGATATTTCCCATGTCATTTGTGTTCTGTATTAACATAGTTTTGGGCAATGTGAGCTTACGTTACATTCCAGTTTCTTTTATGCAGACCATAAAGTCATTCACTCCTGCAACCACAGGTGAGCTCCAGAAATTCTAACCATGTATAAAATTGACGTCACCTTCCAAATATGTTATGCTGTGTTGTGGCTTCATCTGACCGCAAGGGTTTCGAACAGTTGTTTTGCAGTGGCTGGTTTGGAGAAAATACTTTGACTGGAGAATTTGGTGTTCTTTGATACCCATTGTTGGAGGAATTCTACTTACTTCAGTTACAGAGCTTAGTTTCAATATGTTTGGATTTTGTGCGGCCTTATTTGGTTGTCTCGCTACTTCCACAAAGACCATCCTTGCAGAATCGCTTTTGCATGGATACAAGTTTGACAGGTAATGTTTTTCTGCCTTTAGATTGTCATCTTTACCTTCTTGAAGTTTTTGTCACTTTTGCTTACTTTGTTTTTGTAGTTTTCATAAGTTATTATATGTGTGATGTCTTGTGCACAAATATGAAATATATTGTTTAAACTTCTTGATTCACTGTTATTACACTCTCATCATAAGATGTTCACGAGCCTATAAGTTGAAGATATAAACTTGTTATAGGTTCTATACCAATCCTTTCAATATCAATTATCAGTGGCAGCTCTAATTGATATGATATCTTGTTGACTACTGCATTTTCTCATTTTATTGGACTATTAAGTAATTAAATTTTCAAATGAGAAGAATCTTGGTTGATTTATAAGAATGTATGACACAAAATGCTTCTTTGTAATTTGATGAAAGCAGTTCATATTATGTGTGTGATCCGTGTGGTTCTTACAAGGCAATTCAGCGTGATTGAGCATTTAGAAATGTCTTGAGTATAGAAAACCATGTTTATGGTGATGTTCCCTTAGACCATCTCCAACCATTGGGCCTAAATTTTGACCAGATTTAGCCCAAAAGACTGGCTTGGGATAAAAATTTGTCCCACCAGTGCACGTAGATGTGCCTAGCCTTTCTCCCACTGCAACGCACTAACGCGCCTCACGCTTTGCACTTGGCAAAGCTGCAGTGGGTGGGATCCACCATTGACAGCTTTGTCAGCCACCAATTTCGGAGCCCAAACATCCAGTTGGCCATCAACGGCCCACGTGATTGGACCATTGGCTGATCTAGATTCAACCTTTTTTTTTAATTTTAGTTTTTAAATAGATTAAATCCAACGGCTAAAACAATTTAAAAAATTTATTTAAATCAAAATTCACCCAAAAACTCTATAAATACCTATATTTGTTCAAACATCCACACAAAATTCACTGCCCTCATACGATTCTTCCCTTTTTTTTGCCTTTATGTCTACTTCCAAAACTATTTATAAAAAAAAATAAACATATTCAATAAGAAAGAGTAACACACAAACACACTTAATTTTATTACAACAAAAAGACCAACCCACTTAGTTTTATTACAAAGAAAGACTTAACACACTAGCACACTTCATTTTAAGTTGCAAGGAAAGACAAATACATTAGCACACTTCATTTTATTAAGGAAAGACCATCATGACCATGCTCCTAGTCGGTGCCATATATGCTCAACCAAATCTGTTTGGAGTGTGTCATGGCCTTCAAGAGCTTGAATCCAATTCAGACGTCTCATGTACTCATTAAGTGTTAGCCTATCCTGTTGGGTCTCATATGTGTTTTCATCTAGATATTCAATGTCTATCACTATTGCTCTCTCAGATATGGGTGGCATCTAGATATTTAATGTCTTTTGATATTGTTGTCGCAGATGTTGGTTGGGCGCCATCCACATTTTCATTAGAATCTTCTTCAATTTCTTTGTACTCAACAATAATATTGTGCAAAATTATGTACGTCGTCATGATTAAATGTAGGTCTTTATGTTCCAAAATCATGCAGACCCTCGAGTAATGGCTGATCAAACTTGTAGGATCCCGAATGCGCTCTCCACATCTTTCCTATACGACTCTTCTTTCTGCTAAAACAATGTCTTCTTTGTACTATTGGATGAGAATAACTTTTCACAAATATAGACGAACTAGGATAAATACCATTAGTTAAGTAGTAACCTAGCTCATGTCTATTACTATTTATGTATTTCATATTGTTTATAAAAGCTTTTCATATGTGTTCCATGACTTTATTGCACGACTCTTGTTTCATGTGTTTTATATGTTTGAAGTGGTTTTCCATGTTGTTCCATGACTATTATGTTTCATGGGGTAGGTTTAGTGATTTTTCACTATTTATTGGAATTTAAATTTCTATAGGTTAAAATTTTCATAAAAATAAATTAGGATAATCTACATAAATTTTATTTTTAAAAAAGGTACCAAAAAAAAAAATAGCCACAATTCATTTATCTTGGGCTAAATTTTTAAGCCAAAACCATTGGAGGAGAAAATTTGTTTCTGGATTAGAACCTAAATTTCTGGGCTACAAATTTAGATTTTAGCCCCAACCATTATAGTTGGCCTTAATGATGTAAAACTGAGAAGTCTTGGAATTTTCTATAGGCTTATAGTCTTGAACTGTTTGGATTGCCTTATCATCCTTGTGAGGAACTGGTGGGATTTTGTTATTTTGTTTGTACCTTGTAAGAATTTAGCGCATTAACATCAGCCATTTCTTTTCCTTCCATATTTTGAAATCCTCAACCTTGGTATCTTTTTTATTATACTGATCTTCCTGCCATTGACACAGAACCGAGCGCAATGGCATTAACGGTCTTCATTTTAGTTGTGTTTGCTTGTTTTTTCACCCAAGCATGCCTTCTGTTTGAAATAGTTCTACTTTTATGTGTGCTCATTATTTCATAGCTTCATGATTCATACTGATATTTTGTTATTGGCTTTTTTGGGTATACAATATAGCATAAACACGGTGTACTACATGGCACCTTTTGCGACCATGATCTTGGCAGTACCTGCAATGCTACTTGAAGGTAATGGAGTTCTTGAATGGCTTCACACCCATCAGACTCTTGTTCCATCCCTCATCATCATTTTCAGCTCCGGGGTAATGGCATTTTGTCTCAACTTCTCCATTTTTTATGTAATCCATTCTACGACTGCCGTGACATTCAACGTTGCTGGAAACCTCAAGGTAATTATTAAGCGTAATCACTAACCTTGTAGTACTGTTATGCTTTATAAAGAATTAATGATGCATTCCTAAATTATTCGGCACAAGCACTGTCAGGCTTTATCGGTCAATCTAGTCATAACCCTTTTGGGCAAGCAAATATCTTGTCAATGATCACGTTCTGATATTGGATTTTTGTTCAGGTTGCGGTTGCCGTCCTTGTTTCATGGATGATATTCAAAAACCCGATTCCAGCTTTGAATGCTGTTGGTTGTGGAATAACGCTTTTGGGATGTACATTCTACGGGTATGTGAGGCACCTCATCTCCCAACAGCTGCCTGGAACTCCTCGAACACCACGCACTCCACGGGGTCGTATGGAGCTGCTTCCCCTCGTAAATGATAAATTAGATGACAAGGTCTAGTGGTTCAGGCCGCATGAATGAGATTCCCCTCGTAAACTTCATTGCATTAAAAACATACTAGTCACTTCTTTTCTATGTAATTTGACACGGAACTATGATGATCTTGTTTTTAATATATTGTTTTTTTTTCCCTTGCGTAACTATGATGATCTTGTTCGGGCTCTTGTTGCAATTTAACCTTCATGGCCCAGGTGCTTCTTTCGTTGGTAAATTGGGCCCAGAATGCAATTAGTTTGCTAATATCGTTGTTTTTTTTTTTTTTTTTTTTTGTTTGAACAAACTAAAATCGCTGTTTGATGTTAATAATCGTCATTAGATCTTCCAGCAATCTGTAAGTGATCGCTAGTGCTCAATGCTCCCTCATACACCATATCTAACAGCTTTCTGATTCATGGTTATAATTTGAATTTTTTTTCTAATGAAAAACACATCCGGCTCCTATCGGTTTACATTGTCAATGGTCACATTCTGATATTGGATTTTGTTCAGTTTCGTGGGAAAATTTTTGAAATGTCACAAATTAATGATCTCGAAAAGTTCGTATGACATTAAAAAAAAAATCCTATTCAAAAACCCAATTCCAGCCTTGAAAGACATTGGTTGTGGAATAACGCCTTTGGCATGTGGAATAACACCGCTGGCGATCTTCACAAGTGGTTGGATCTAAATGTGTTGTTCAAAATCAGAAGAATTGCCCAGAGAAGAGTGAAAAACGCATTTATGGCCCACCAGTTATGAAGATTAGTACCAGCAAAGAAGCACCTAGTGGAAGCACAGAAGGTCAACCAAACGCACCACAGCAAAAACCACATTGGAACCACTTGTAAGTGCAAGTTCGCCTGTGGTTGCAGTAATATTTTTCCCATGAAGACCTCATTGCCAAGAGTAGGCCAACCACGCGACGTTACTTGTGCTGCCAAATAGCAAGCATGCATACATGGCATGGTAGCACAAAAGTATTAACAGAAATGCAGAAAAACACAGAAATGCAGAAAGAGCATGTATCGAAGAAGAAAAGAGAGAAGGGAATATGAGAAAGAGAGAAAGTAATTGATTACATTGATACTAAATTAATCTTTACAACTATGAGAATACAGTTTATATAGTCATCATGACTAGCTTGCAGCCTAAGCTATTTAACTAACTACTTCGATAACAACTCTAACAACCTTTCGGCACGTGGATATTGCCAACATCCCCCCTCAATCTCAACTGGGACTTCCCAGTTTGAGATTGAAGCAGACCAATCAATGGAGCCAAGTAAAAGTAACCCAATTTCCCATGTTTAGGTATGCCAATCTTCCAAAAGCTGAAAGCAGTATTCAAAGTACTTTTGTCAGACATCAGCAACTTCTCTGCTTCAAATGAGTATCTTCCCTGCTTCAAATGTTATCAACCTTGAATTACTAATCAATATTTCAACAAGAACTGCACTCCGGCAATCACCCTTAATGGAGGTGCACACAATAACAACAAAACAAGACTTTTCAAGAACTTTACTCCGGCTATCGGTCTTTAAGGAGAGTAACACACAATATCTGAGACAGAACTTTTCACTCCGGCTATCGGCCTTGTGGAGGAAACAAACAACTTTACATGGAGATAATGGCTTTGGCCTTATATCCCAAATCCAACCACTCAAGCAATCTTCAAAAATTACAACAATTCCAAGAATACACACTACCGACTATCGGCCTTGTTTGTGTGAAAAACTCAACAAATACTCAAACAAAAAGCAACGGCTATCGGCCTTTATGCTTTGACAGAAATACTTCACCAATCATCCAATCAAGAAACCAACTTTCAGACAGCTTTATACTCCGGCAATCGGCCTTAAGGGAGTACAACATACAATCACAGAGAAATGGCTATTGGCCTAAAAAATTGAGAATATGGCTATCGGCCTTGAAAAAGTAAGTACACGGCTATCGGCCTTGATACTTACAAGATGCACAGAAAAATCTTCACTGAGACATTAACACAAACAGCTGATATGCTAAATTGAGGAGTACTCGAAACAGCACCTGATGACTCGAATCTCAATCTCCCAGAAGCCAGAAGCTCATCAATCCACCAGAATTTGAAACATTGCTTGAAAACATACATGGTTTAAAGGCAAGCAATTTTGTTCAGATTCCAGTATATGATTTCAAGACTAGCTCCCGCATAGCGCACAGGACGATAGAGGTCCCTAGCTCCTGTATCATGATCATTGAGGGCATATATGCTTTAAGTGAGAAATTGCGACCTTTGCTAGATCTTCGTGTATCTATAACTGGTGAAGATGAAGAAACTCTGATCAGAACTCCCCAAGAAATCTCCAGTTCTTTTAATCTTCAGCGGAAGAAATGGCACCGAGGAATAAAACCCCATTTGGCAATCGACCTTCGCTCTGTTGAAATACCATCATTCGAGCACCAAGAACCTTCACCAAGAACAGAAAATCACCCAAATCGAGCAGAGCAACAACAAATCATGTAGCGGAAGAGCAACAAATCACCATGGACCGACCTCCAGCGATGATACCATATTAACAGAAATGCAGAAAAACACAGAAATGCAGAAAGAGCATGTATCGAAGAAGAAAAGAGAGAAGGGAATAAGAGAAAGAGAGAAAGTAATTGATTACATTGATACTGAATTAATCTTTACAACTATGAGAATACAGTTTATATAGTCATCATGACTAGCTTGCAGCCTAAGCTATTTAACTAACTAATTCGATAACAACTCTAACAACCTTTCGACATGTGGATATTGCCAACAAAAAGGTGTGTAGGTTCGAGTTTTGCAAATGCACTCGCCCGGTATCACCTGGCGACAATCACAACCGGGTTCGTTTCGCCCTCCGCACGTTCCACTCCAACTGGTTTGTTGTAATGACCTACATTGGTGGCGATCATCGACGTAAGGCAAGCCATGCTTATTAGCATGCTGATAGCCGTTGTTTTGGCTCCCATTCACCGCCCGGCAGTGTTGGCTTGGCGCGGGCAAGAGAGTCGGCAGGAGAAGCAAATGCAAATTTTCGCGGACATGTTGACACCGTAGTAGTCAATACTCCATGCGAGTCACTATCGGGGACTGTTTCACCGACTTGACGTACGCTCCAAGAAATCCTTCCCGTGCGCATGAAAACGGAGTCCACTAAGTTTCAAACATTGCGAAATGAAGCTTCCTGGGAGTTGAAAGCATCAGTACACAAAAAACTTGCTTTTCACTTGTTTTCTATGCAATGTAATCCTGCTTCAGATTACTTTAAAATTTTAATATAAGGTTTTTGACTGCCATTTGCCAAACTATGATTTTGTGGCATTAATTTGTAGCCTTCTACGAGGGTTTTGCAATTAGACCTCATGGCCCAAGCTGATTTTTCCTTGATATATTGGGGGCCCAAATGCAACTATTAAAACTATAGAGAATGAAATGATTTCCGCACTTTTTTTTGTCGCTCTACACTTTTTCTTTTTATTTTGACCTTTTTGAATAAATTAAAGAAGAATCAAGAGCCACAAATAAATAGTTAAAAAGAAAACAAGAGTGCAAAAATCATTTTCCAGAACCATATGACTTCCAAGTTGTGTTCAACCAACACCAAATCATGCTTTGCCCCCGGAAGTGAAAATCAACACAAGGGCAATAATTCAGCCTTAATAAATCTGTAACTGTTGTGGTCTATTTTTATCTGACAATAAAGAGAGGGCCGGCGGCAGTGGAGAGAGATGAGAGAGATGTGTGTTTGTAGAATTGTAGGGGAATGTGTGTGTTGTTATCCCTCCTACATTGTGCCTTTATTTATAGTAGTAAAGGGATAGAAGATATTCCTTCTCCTCCAAGTAATACAAGTTGTAATAGGAAAGGATAACTAGAATCAAATCTAATCTAGGATTTACACAATCATACTTATTCTAGGAATGTTTACAACACTCCCCCTTGAGTGTGCAAATACTTAAGGTAGATTCAGCATCATGCAGAAGTTGAGGAAGTCGACTCGTCGGCACTGATTCCAAGGAACAACGCTTATTCTCAATAAGGTAGGAACTTGCATAAGTAGTAAGTCTCACTAAAAAAAAAACCCTAAGGCTATGGCAAAAACCCAAGTAGGGACAAAATCCATAGTCTAAGGAAAAATGCGTGAGAAATGCAAAGTCAAAAGAAACGTCTACAGGACGTCATCAGGGATATGACCAGCCCAAGGTGGGTGCCTCGTTAAAACCTAGTTAGGTAGCAAAAAACCAGTGGGAAAAATGCTCTTAATCGTAGGGAAAAAGAGTACATTAAGATCAAGTAAGTATCCAGAAGATACTCCCCCTGAGTTTGAAATAATTCCAAAAAGAAATAGCAAAGTTACAACTCAGAAAATTTACGCATACCAATTCCATGAACAAGCTTCTGAAACGTCGCCTTCGGTAGTGATTTTGTGAAGAGGTCGGCCAGATTGTCTTGTGATCGGATTTGCGTGACTTCAATCTTCTGATGCTCTTGTTGTTGATGTGTAAAGAAGAACTTCGGCGCAATATGCTTGGTGTTGTCTCCTTTGATGTAACCCTTCTTGAGCTGTTCGATGCAAGTTGCGTTGTCTTCAAAAATCGTCGTCGGGGCATTAACGACGGGATAAAGATCACAGGAGCTTCGAATATGGCCCATTACTGCTCTCAACCAAAAGCATTCCTGAGTTGCTTCATGTAAGGCGAGAATTTCAGCATGGTTAGACGAAGTGGCAACTAAGGTCTGTTTAGTTGACCTCCAAGATATTGCGGTGCCTCTAACGGTAAAGACATAACCCGTTTGAGAACGTGCCTTGTGCGGATCAGATAAGTATCCAGTGTCGGCATAACCAACAAGGCGATAATCAACCCGATGAGCATAGGGTGCGGCATCACTCGAGGATTCGTAGGGATAGAATAAGCCCAAATCCGTATTACCCTTAAGGTAACGGAAGATGTCTTTCACGCCAATCCAATGTCTGCGTGTTGGTGCATTGCTGTATCTTGCCAAAAGATTAACAGCGAAGGAGATGTCGGGTCTAGTGCATTGAGCTAAGTACAATAAAGCGCCTATCGCACTTAGATAAGGAACTTCAGGCTCCAAAATCTCTTCATCATCTTCCTTCGGACGGAAGGGATCTCGCTTTGCATCTAGCGTACAAACGACCATAGGAGTACTCGAAGACTTCATTTTATCCTCATTAAAACAGCGCAACACCTTCTGGGTGTAGTTCGATTGATGTACTAAGATTTCATCCGAACAATGCTCTATCTCGAGACCGAGACAGTATGGAGTCTTTCCTAGATCTTTCATCTCAAATTCCGACTTCAGGTGCGAAACAGTTCTCGCGAGCTCTTCAGGAGTTCCGATGAGATTCATGTCATCGACATATACTGCAACAATCGCAAATCCGGAATGTGACTTCTTAATGAACACACAAGGGCATAGTTCGTTGTTCACATATCCCTGACTAGTCAAATACTCACTCAGACGGTTATACCACATTTTTCCGGATTGTTTCAAACCGTATAGTGAACGCCTCAGCCAAATTGAGAGCGTGTTCCAGGGTTTGGAAATATTTGAACCAGTCAATGTAAGTCCTTTAGGAACTTTCATATAAATTTCCGTATCAAGATCCCCATAGAGATACGCGGTTACTACGTCCATCAGCTGCATATCCAGTTTTTCAGAAACTACCAAACTGATAAGGTATCTAAAAGTAATCACATCCATAACGGGTGAGTAAGTTTCGTCATAGTCAATCCCGAGACGTTGTGAGAAACCTTGTGCTACAAGACGAGCTTTGTAACGCACAATTTCGTTCTTCTCATTACGCTTCCGAACGAAAACCCACTTGTAGCCAACGGGCTTCACATGTGGAGGAGTAGGAACTACAGGTCCAAACACCTTACGTTTCGCAAGTGAATCAAGTTCGACTTGGATTGCTTGTTTCCAGTTTGACCAATCAGCTCTACGTCGACATTCATCAACGGAACGCGGTTCAATGTCATCGCTCAACATGATCTCAGTAGCTACTGCAAATGCTAATGCATCGTCAACAATCATCTCATTTCTACGCCACACATCATCTAAGCTAGCATAATAGACCGAAATCTCACGATTCTCGGGAGGAGGATTCGTCTCTTCAAGGACGCTTCCATAATCTAGAATTTCCTCATGAGTTGGGTAAAATGAGTAAGCGATAGTCGGATTCACGGTAGGCTCTTCAGGACCTTGTGCCGTGGTTTTCCTCTTCCGAGGGTGTGAATCCTTTGAACCAAGGGGTCTGCCACGCTTTTGTGGAGGGGTAGATGATTGGCTAGCCGCTAATGTACGTGGATCACCAGAATTGGTGTCCCGGGCTTCCAAGAGGGTAGTCCGTCGTACATTTGGTACATCTATCTTTGCAGGCGTATTCGCAGCTGGAATATGTGATCTTGTCACGCGCGCTAAATCGGTGAAAGCATCTGGCATGCTCTGAGCTATGCTTTGGAGATCTAATATGCGCTGCACTTGAGCTTCAGACTGAGCGGTGCGGGGATCTAAATGAGACAAAGTGGGAGTCATCCACGATAATTCGCGTCGTTCATTAGGAACGTTGACGTTCTTATCTCCCCCTAATGGCGGGAAGACTGTCTCATAGAAGTGACAATCCACGAAACGAGCGGTAAACAGATCGCCTGTCAAAGGTTCTAAGTAACAAATAATCGAAGGAGAATCATATCTGACATATATTCCCATCCTTCGCTGAGGCCCCATTTTTGTACGTAAGGGCGGCGAAATCGGCACATAGACCGCACAACCAAAAACGCGCAGATGCGATATGTCGGGTTCGCATCCGGTGACCAACTGAAGGGCACTAAATGGTTGTGTCGCAATAGGCCTCAGGCGGACCAACTTTGCTGCGTGCAATATTGCATGGCCCCAAGCAGCGATCGGGAGCTTGGTACATATGACCAATGATCGAGCAATCATTTGTAAACGCTTAATGAAAGCCTCTGCCAGGCCGTTCTGGGTGTGAACATAGGGTACAAGATGTTCAACTTCAACCCCAACCGACATGCAATAGTCATCAAAAGTTTTAGATGTGAATTCTCTAGCATTATCCAATCGAATAGATTTGATCGGATAATCAGGGTGGTGAGCCCTGAGCTTGATAACCTGAGCCAACAGTTTGGAGAATGCAGCGTTCCTTGTGGACAACAAGCACACGTGTGACCAACGTGTAGAAGCGTCAACCAAAACCATAAAATATCTAAATGGTCCGCATGGAGGTTGAATCGGTCGACAAATGTCCCCCTGAATCCGTTGTAGAAAAATGGGAAGATTCGAACGAATCTTGTCATAAGAAGGCTTAGTAATAAGCTTTCCAATAGAACATGTTTGACATGCGATTTCATGGATCGAACCTAAGCTTCGGGTTAGTGGATACGGCGCATCGTTATTCGTCCAGGATGTCCCAAACGATCATGCCAAAGTGTAATTTCATGCGCGGTCCCTGTGGTAGGGCCGACCACATAGTGGCATTCGATGGGGCGTATGGTCGTAGTATACAGACCACTCGGGTTACGCTCTATCTTCTCTAGAATACGTTTCTGGCCATATTCGTAGGAAGTTACACACAGAAATTCAACTCCGTTTTCTACGTGGGTTTCAGCGTGGTAATTGTTATCTCTAATGTCCTTGAAACTTAGTAACGTTCTTCTGGAACGTGGAGAATAGAGTGCCTCAGCAATGGTCAAGATTGTACCATTGGACAACATTATACGTGCCTTACCGTATCCTTCTATCAGGTTGGATGGGCCTGAGAGGGTTGTCAGAGGTGCATTCTTAGGTACGAAGTTAGTGAAATAGATGCGTTCACGCAAAACAGTATGCGTGGTTGCACTATCTGCCAGACAACTAACTTTCCCACTAGTCATACCTAGAATGAAAAATTAATTTGAATTGGTCACATGCATAAAAGTTTATAAAAACAAGTATCAATTCAAAATAATTTCATTTATTCAAGGATTAAAACTGAATATCCAAAATAAATCGCCAACTAATAATCCAAAACATGAAGGAAAATTGTTCAAAATCAACCAAAAAACAAGGTGGGGTGCGGCCACTATGTGGAATTCGGCCCCAATTGTCTTATTTCAACTAAAAAAAAGTCTATGTCTAAGATTCTAATCTTCCATAGGAGTGGTATCCTCCTGAAAGTCAGAAATCTCCATCTTTGTAGTCTCCGGTTCGTCCACTTGCATGAAGTTTGATTCAAACTTCTTACGACGAGAATGATATTCATCTACAACCTTCTTGGGAGCACGGCAAATACAGGACCAATGGTCCTTTGAACCACAACGATAGCACATATCGTCATTCATTGTGGCAAGTGCTTTGCCCTTATTCTTGAAGTTCGGGGCCTTAGGAGCGAGGTTTGGGCGCTTCTGGGCTTTGTTTCCTCCCTTGGATGAGCCTTGACTCTGTTGACCTTGGTGGGATGGCTTCTGGCCGCCCTTACCACGCCTCTTTTGGCGTTTTGGGTGCTAATTAGTGCTATAATGTGCTTCAGGCACAGCAGTAGCCCTAGTAGGTCGAGCTTGATGATTCTTCATCAACAGCTGGTTCTGCTTTTCAGCAAGAAGTAAAACAGAGATCAAATCCGAGAACTTAGTGAACTTCTGAGCTCTATATTGTTGCTGCAGGACAATATTAGAAGCAGAGAAGGTCGAGTAGGTCTTCTCCAGGAGATCTTCTTCAGTCAAAGTTTCATTGCAAAACTTGAGAAGTGATCGGATTCGACAAACTTCATAATTATATTCATTCACAGACATAAAGTCTTAGAAGCGCAAGTGCTACCAGTTATGTCTTACTTCAGGCAAGAATATGTCCTTTTGGTGATCGAAACGATCAGCTAAAGCGACCCATAATGCACGTGGATCCTCCTCAGCAAGGTACTCAGTTTGCAGAGCGTCATGAATATGTATTCGGATGAAGATCATAACAGTGGCTTTTTCAGCTTCGCCAACAGGTTCAGTTGTTGCTTCTTCAATAGCAGGACACAAGTTCTTGGCAGTGAGGTGGAGCTTCACATCTTGAACCCACTTAAGGTAGTTCCTTCCAGAGACCTCCAAAGCGGTGAAGTCGAACATACAGGTTCTAATAGACATGTATTGGTTTAATTTTGAATGAAAAACTTCGGGTTTTCATGGGTGATATGTTTAAGAGAAAACTTCAGGTTTTCAAACAAGGCATTTTTATAAGAAACTTCGGGTTTCAAAGTAATTATGAACTTCAGGTTCATATATTCCTGCAGGAAAACACAAATATATATGCAAACAAATATGCAACAAGTATATGCAAAAAATATTGTATAATTATAATTGAATTAATTTATTTGGTCTTCGGGGCCAAATTAAAGTGTGGGTGAAAATAAAAAAACCCATAATATTTTAAAATATTAAATAATAAAATCTCGGGGCCTAAAAGTATAGGCAAAGTCCACAGGTGGCTCATGGAGCTCACGGGGAGACATGGGCAAGGGGAATGGGCTGCTGTGTGCAGCCCAAAAAAAAAATTTCTTTTTTTTTCTCACGGGTCGCTTCAGGCGAGCCAAAAAAAAAATTTTGTTTTTTTTTTCTTTTCCCGCACGGGCTGGACCGTGACATCTCAGAGCAGCAGCAAGCCTAAAGGGTGCTGATGCAGGCCGAGGGACAGGAACCCACTAGGGCTCGGGTTTTTGGGATCAAACACCCCAGCGAGTGCTAAGTGTGTGTCGCTGGAGAAGAACACCGGATCTGGCGCTTCTGGCATTGATCGGGGTGTTGTTTAAGACTCGATTTGAGTCATGGTGACCATGGGGGTGAACGGAGATTTGAAAAAATCTCGATATTCATTGTAAAACCCTAGAAATTCGATTGTAATTTCAAAAAAAATCGAATTTTCAGACAAAAATTCGTCGGGGACGACTGCAAGTCGTCAGGGGTAACTGGGCATGGCTGCAGGCCATGTTGGTTGACGATTTCATGGGTGGCGACGCCTTCTTGGCGTCTGGTCTGGGTGTTGGGCCTGGAGCCGTGGCTCCAGGATTGGTTCTCGACTCGGGAAAGCATGGGGGATGGGTTTGGCCATCGCAGACTGCGGGCCTGGTGGCTTATGGCTTGCATGGTGCAAGTGCACAGGTTCGAACAGAACCCTAATTCCTCAATTCGAATCTTTTCCAATTCAATTATATTATATGCATGTATAATTCAATGAATCACATATTTACTTTGATGCATATGCAAATAATAGTTTCAATGCATGTACATATGTAAGATTCAATTCATGGCAAATATCAAATTCACATAATTGGAGCAATTTTGGTTATGAAGCATACACAATTTATGTAGAATCTAAAATACGTTAAACGTAAAGTTGGGTCATGCATCATGATGAATGTTCATGCTATCAGGGCTTGCAAAATATCGAGTTAAAAGCCGTTGTTTGGAAAGAACCTGATTGCGTGATGATATGGATGAACTGGTTTGATGCAGAAAAAAAAATCTCCAACGTTAGATTCCTAAGCGCAGCGGTAGGAGCGTGCTGATAACGTGTTGTGGTCTATTTTATCTAACAGAGAGACAAAGGCCGACGGCAGAGAGAGAGATGAGAGAAATGTGTGTTTGTTGAATTGTAGGGGAATGTGTGTGTTGTTATCCCTCCTACATTGTGCCTTTATTTATAGTAGTAAAGGGAGAGAAGATATTCCTTCTCCTCCAAGTAATACAAGTTGTAATAGGAAAGGATAATTAGAATCAAATCTAATCTAGGATTTACACAATCATACTTATTCTATGAATGTTTACAACAGTAACAACTTGTTTAGGATTTTAGAAAAATGTTTTCGGTTTCGAAAAGCACTTGAAGTGCTTCTTGTATAAAGCAATTCAAGAGTTTTTCTAAGATTCACTTGCATTTTTGTTAACAATTGTTTTGAAAAATATTTTCACCAAAAACACTTTCAGCCATTTTAAACGAACTTCCAAAAAAGCTCTTAAGTTTATGATGTGACGTTGACTTTTGCAAATGTTGTCAGCTAAACATTTATTTTTGTTACAAAGGGCAGCTGAAGCCCAAGCATAATCGCTTAACAAAAAAAAAGACATCAGTCAAAGGAGCTTACACAAACAGGCCGAGTCCTAAGAGCATTTCGAATGAGGACTTTATTCTCCTTAAGGCTACTATATTTATAGTTTTAGTTAAAAATTTCATCCCAAATAGGCTAAAAAATGGATCTACATCCATCATATGGCTAGCAACTTCAATCCTAGAGTAGCAAAAAAATAGGTTACATCTAGCCCCCAAAAGTAAGAGGACCAACACCAAATTGAGGGCCCAATCTTGGTGTCCTAACTTTTTTTTGTTTTTTTTTTTTTTTTGTAAGTTTAAGAATGGGTGGGCTTCATTTTTTATTCTAAAATATGATTTTTAGAGTTTATTTTCAACAATTTATGATTTTAAGGGTTTATTTTTAAACATTTATGATTTTAAGGGTTTATTTTTAGGAAAACTAATGAAAATGGCTTGAAAACTTTGAGTTTTAATGATAAGGACAAAATAAAGGGTAAAGTGAATAGTACCAGGATTGACTTTTTAGTGTAAAAATGTGGTTTTTCGTTAAAGTGAACAGTACCAGGTGCTTTTCGTTAAAGTTCCTTTTATTTTTTAACATTTATGATTTTAAGAATTTATTTTTCAATCGTATGTTTAATTAAAAAAACATAAACAAAAACAACTATTTTTTGTGTGTTATTTATTAAGAAAAAAAATGTTGTTTTTTGTGTTTAATTTTCTAAATTGAAAAGTTCATAAAGATATGGATAAAATTTAACATTGGTAGTTTAGATACCTAAACTGAAAACATAAACAAACAATGTAACTAAATTGTGATAAAATAATCAAATATAATGATTATTATGAAAAGAAATCTTATCTTGTTTGATTTCAAAAAATGTGTTAATCAGATAAATAAACAAACGGATAAGATTGAGATAAAATGATCTAATCGAACGATTATTATGAAATAAAATCTTATCTTGTCTAATTTCATAGAAACAAACTAACGGATATGATTGAGATAAGAGAATCTATAACAATGCATAAGTAATGAAATCTCATTGTCAAATTTTAAAATTTTTTTAGGTTGAAAAATTTATAAATAAAAATTTGAAATAACACGTTCAAAAATCAACTTAAAAAAAGTTCAAACATAAATAAATATAGGCCCTCATTGTGACAAATTCTTGAAAACCCCAAATATTCCTTAGAGTTATAAATTGGACTATAACTATCACTTTTCTAGTCCCATAGAGAGCCCCTGGGGATGCTCTAACAACCCCATATCCAAAGAAAAACTCAACCTTGCCAAACTATCAACCACCATGTTCCTTTCTCTTTAAATATGATTTAAATCACATTGATGAAACCGAGAAATCAAGTGATGACAGCCATATAAAAACTGTCAGCCAAACATTAATAGACTTTGGATCAAGTTGAAATCTAAAGTAAAAAGCTTTTAATAGAGATTGAATGCAAATGCACTTGATAAAGTCTCAGTACATCAACTCCTCTTACCCTAACTACACCTACTTAATAGTTAATACAGAAAGAAAGATGATCTAGTTAGTAAATAGTTAGATGGTAAATTACAAAGCTAATCTATAATCGTAATCACTTATTAGACACTAATCCTTAATCCTTTCTCATTAGAGGTGAAGAAGAACACACTTAAGCCAAGAGCCAGAAATCCTTCTGCCATCTGGTGTTGATAAGGTAGCCACTCACACCTTTGCTTTGCTTCCTCACTCCAATTGTCAAACACTCTGCTTTGTTTATGCAATGCTCCACAAAATCCTCGGTGGAGCTGGTTCCAAATAAGCTGCATAATTAAATCACAATAACATCATTTAGCAAGCTATATAATTCGGCGATATCAAACAATGGTTTAGTTTGGTACGGTTCGGTTTCACCCACGCCTTTAGTTAAAGCTAGTAAGTGCTTTTGCAAGAAGGGATTAGTGGAATAGGACCCACCAGCTGATGAAGGGAGAGGGCTTCTTCTGACCAAGCACTAGCACTGAAACCTCAAGCTTCTTAACCTGGCCGTTCACTGTTGCCACTCTTGGTCCTTGGATCACAAGAGCTTCCACTTCCACCTGAATATTATTTTTTTCCCAAAAAATAATTAAACAAATAATAATAATTTATACACATGACTAAATAAATGTTAAGTGACAGAACAGAAATTATGTCCCCTCTCTCTTTTTCTGGGAAAAAATAGGCAAAAGCAACTGAAAGGCCAGTCACTCTTCCTTCTCACACTGAAAAGAAAGAGAGTGAATTGTCACTGGTGAAAATTATTACCCTTCTTCCTCTAAAGAAGAGAAAAGACAAAAAGAAACAGTCAAAGATTAAAAAAACAAACAAGCAAAGAAAAGGAGGGAAAAGAATTTAAAGGTCGGGGACCAGAAAATTGGGATCTGTCAAACGCAACGAAGACACTCTCAGCCTTTTCTAGTAGGATCTATCAAACAGAGCAAACGATTAAGAAAAGACAGGCCATTTGTCTAAAAGGATCCCCATTTTTGGGTAATTACGAGGACTAGTTGTAGAGTTTAATTCCTGATCTGAACCGTTTATTTTGTAAGTTTCGATTAAAAAATTAGCTGCCCATCTAAACCAGGAGAAGGAAGGAAGAGTGAAATGTACCTCAGGCTTGCAAGCCTTGCATAGGGAGCCAAGGGAGTTGGCAAGGGAAGGGGAGGAGGTATAGGAAGAGTCATGGGAAGAAGGGATGATGTGGAGGAGAGTGAGCAAATCACCCTTGTTGGCAACATGACTGAGGGCCCACATCATGGCATGCTTGGAATGTGATGAGTCATCCACCACCACCATCACTCTCTTCCTCATTCCGAATCCTCCACCACCACCACCATTGTTGTTGCCATACATGTTTTGAAGCCCTTCCATTTGCTGAAAGCTTCCTCCTTTCCCCTCAGACAGCCCAACTCCGCCGCTGAAACCACCGCAAGACTTTCTATTTCCAACACCACCCCAACTCATTGATTTTGATTTCCACGCCTCCCTTCCACTCAATTGCCTCAAAAATGCACTTGGTTTTGGCATTTTCTCTCACCCCTTTTGCCTAAATATGCCTAAAACTAAGTAACTGCGTAGAGAGAGTATGTGAGCTTTGTGGGGTTCGGTTGAGGGCTTCTTGGCTATTATAACGAGAA
Source organism: Malus sylvestris (assembly GCF_916048215.2). NCBI lineage: Eukaryota > Viridiplantae > Streptophyta > Magnoliopsida > Rosales > Rosaceae > Malus > Malus sylvestris. Next base: position 41,435,943 of record NC_062274.1, read on the forward strand.
AATAAAGGGTGAGGGAGAGAGTGATGAGGGAGGGGGGAATGGGGTAAAATCTGATGATGCAAAGACATGATTTTTAAGTCTGGGCTATCTCTAACACTCGTTTTTACTTTTTACATGCTTTTTTTATCTTACAACTGCCGAATTAAATGAATTGAATAAAATTAATAGATAAAAATTAATAAGAGTAGTGAACAGTAAATAAGAATGCGTGAAAAGTAAAAAGAGTATGTGTATCTAAGAACGAATGGAAATAAGGACCAAGATGGTCCCAGTATCGCCTGGGTTTGGAAAATATACTTGTAAAGATTTTTGAGAACCCTCCAAATATTTAGTATGAATTTCTTTTGTGTCTACTCTGTTTGATGCAATGCATCTTGGACATATTTTGACATGTTGCATTGATAGCAAACGATCAGTTCTATCTATATTATTCATTAAATTGCTTCAGCATACAACAATAAGTGAATAAACTGATTTTTGTTTTATTTTTTCCACACTTTATAATCTATTCTTATCTAAAAAAATTACATTTAACACTAAGGTTCCAAGATTCAAATCTTGAATCCGTCACTAATTATCTATTCCCATTTTTTATCTTGTGCAGGATAAAGTGTCACGAGGAGGACTGGCTGATGGTGACTTGACTCTGCATAGAGATGTAAAACAATCACCAAAGTTTTGTTTTCTTTTTGGTATTTTGATGATGAAAGGCAGGATCTGTTGTACGACCTCTTTAGAGATAAAATAAGAGTTGTGATATCCACATATCTTCTTTTATTTTATTTCTCACATATTTTTTTAATTTTTGATTTTCGGATTAAATGAATTGAAAAAAATCAATGAATATAAATTATCAAGAGGTATGTGAGAAGTAAAATGAAATGTATGGATAACACATTCCTAAAATAATAATTCAGATTCTCCTCCCTATTTTCTAATTTCTTATCATGATCTGTGTCTATGCTATAGGATGAAAGATACTTATGTCTATATGCCTACAGGCTGTGTCCAATTTGGCTAATTGCATGCATGCAAATGAAGAGAGAAACTTAGTCGAAACATAGAGTATAACATTATTAACAGTAACTGACATAATGAACAGTAACTATTTTTTGCATCTTCATCCTTGCACTTGAATAGACCTGGCAATAGACAATAAAATATTTATTAATATTTTTTTTTACAAAATAATACTAAATAATTTTTTTTGTAATTTCGGATAAGATATTTTAAATCGTTCTCATTGCACTACATGTCATTTACCCAAAACGACTATTATTTGTCATAGATTTCGAGAGATATCCAATTTGTACCTGCATCAATAATCATTTTGTTGAAAAAAATTGGATTGAAACTTTGAGAGAAAGATATGAATGTGATTGAAAGTAGTTGAGAACATATGAAATTGTGGTGTAAGGTACATGATAACGAGAAGGTATTTATAGAAAAGTAGAAACATTTTTTAAAAAGATTTTCAGATTTTTTTTCGGATTTTTTTACAATTTTTATTCAAATAATTAATCTCTGCCGTTGGATTTTAAAAAAAAAAGAATTCCAACACTCCAGATTGTGCCACGTGTCACAACATTAACTTTTCTTAATTTTAAAACTATTTTTTTATTTTTTTATTTATATTTAAACCATATTAATATCGACCATTAATCTCAGATCGAACCGTTGATATTAAATAAGATTTTTTTATTTTTTTTACCGTTGAGATCGAACGGTCCAAGTTAAATAGCCGTTGAGATCGAACGGACCGTGGGAAGCCACGTGGCTTCCCAACGGTAACATTGAAGTCTGGAAAGGCTTCTGTTTTTTCTAAAAAGTTGTCGGGCGACGCGCCCCCACACTCGAGTGGGGTGCACACGCTTGACAAAAAAAAAGGCCCGGAGCTCGGGCTCTCGGGCTGTCAACTCTTCACAGGCCAAGAGCTCGGACCTCCACCTCCGCTCGAACTTCTTCACGCTGGGGCAAATCCAAAGGGCCTCGGGCCCTTCTTCTCTCGCATGTCCCCCGAGCAATCCACAAGGATGGAGTTGCTCTTAAAGATGTGGCAAAAGTGAAACACAATAGGGTATGCACCGAACTGCGCTAATTAAGATTTTTTCTCTCGTATTTGAGAGATACTCTATCGCAGCCAATACATAATTCAAGTGATATCCGGCTCCAGTCAATAATTTAACATGTGTTTACAAAAGTTTATCAATCATTTAATAGATATTTGTCATATGACGTCTCTAATTATATGAAAGTACATCTCTCTACTTTAGATGATGAGTAGATTTCGTTTGAAACTATTTTAATATACTAACAGCAGATCCATCCATCATTTTTATAATTTTTATGTCAGTTCATGCTCAAGTTGCTCCAACTTAAAGATAAACTTGTCCAGACCCTTCAATTGTCCTTGCAGCAACATTTATGTGCACCATTTTCTTGTGTTTGCTCTTTGTGTGGTCTTTCGTAGGTCTCGGCCTTCCTGGGTGATGTCTAAACAGTCTTCATATTTGGAATAGGTGGGTGTGATCTCGTAACTATTTTAATAAAAAGCAAGTAAATGTAACGAGTGGTTCGCTGGACATATATAAGTTGTTATAACATTACCAATAAAACGAAAGTGTGTAATGTTAAGGACACAATATCTTTTAAAAAATGACTTACATGGAATAGGGTCATAATCACTATGGCAACCCATTCAATAAAACAATATCAATGACATTGTACAACTAGTGGATCGGTATATCACGTGACAATGAACCCGCTCAATTGACGTTACTCTCCATTTTGGGTGACTACATTGTACCACAGTAAGGCCAAACCATACAAGTAGTTTCTACTTTTATTAGAAAAATGGGATAATATGTGGTCTCCCAAAATATTGTCTCCATCAATTCAACGAAAATACTTGATTTCTCACATTACATACAAGAGTTTTCCTTTTGTCTTTATAAACCTTAATTAACAAAGACTCTTCTTGTATGATTTATATTTTTAATTCATGAAGTAATTTTTCTTCTTTGTTTGGGTATGAAATTCATGAAGTCAATTTGGGTGGTCAAATTGTTGGATAATTTTTTTTTTTTTAGTATAACAATATATTTTATACTAAGGGGAGGAAGGAGTTTGGCTGAGCCCCACAATAGGTAACTTAATTTGGTATCGAATTCACCATCTACAAGATTTTCACATGAAATCTCTTACTTACCAGTGAAGAGAAATACAACTAGATCATAGTACTGAGTAAGGTTGGATAAATTGATTATTTTAAAAGAAAAACTAATAAAAAAAGGATTGAAAACTTTAAGTTTTAACGAAAATGACAAAATAAAGGGTAAAGTGAATAGTACTATGATTAACTTTTTAATGTAAAATATGGTTTTTCGTTAAAGTAAACAGTACCGGGAGTTTTTCGTTAAAGTTCTCTATTTTAAATGGCAATTATGTTTGTGAAGAATTATATGATTTGTCAAAAAAGAGAATTAGACTGCTAAATCCAAAATATTAATATTATTATTTGTGGATTTTTGAACCTCACCCATGTACCAATGTAACAAAATAGCATGACCAATAATCTCTTTAGCCCAATATTCCATTATCCGATGATGTTTATAAATAAGGGAGCCTAAATTTTTATTTTCTTTTGTTCAACAAATTTTCTACATGATATTCATAAAAAAATTCTAACAAAGTAAAGATCGAGTGATATTAAATTAAAAAATATAAAAAATTAATTAGCTATTAGATTTTGAATGATAGAAATAAGTGAGAAATTCTCTATTCAACTTTGACTCTCTCATTCCAGTTGTTGTTTTTCTCTCTATTACTTTCAAGGTAGCTGCTTCATTATTTTTCTTCTCAATATTAAAAGAAATTTTGAGGTTCGAACATAAACAAATTAAAAAATTCATGAAAAGGGTAAATTATTCATCCCACAATTGTATAGTCCATATGTACATGTTGATAAAATGAAGAGTGGTGATATCCACACACTCTTCTCAAATTTCAGTCGTCAGATCAAATTAATTGAAAAATATCAAACAACAGAAATTAACAAAGAATATGTAAGAGGTAAAAATAGGTGTACGAATAGCACCACCCTAAAATGAATCGGAAGTGTAATATGCATTTAAGTTCAATTTCTGCCCCCTTCTCACATCTTTCACTTTCTGCTCTGGTTCATTGAAATGGGAGGATTAAATTTATCTAACTCTGTCACATAAGCATCCCATTGAATGTGCTTAGCTGAAAATAAATCTGCCACATTAATTATTTCATAGTGGGGAACACCCTAATTGCCATATATGCAAATTAAGTTATGCATATAGGGAATTTACTTTTCTATCTGTGTTCATGAATCATCATCACCCATTCACCCTAACCTAGCATATGGTGGTAGATCAATTACACTCAATTTAGCAAAATATTTATAACTTAGTTAGTTAAGAATATTTACCTTTGCTCGTAAAATTTTAGATTTAGTTCTCTCATTTTACCATCGGTTGTATAACGAAATAGTACAACATAACTTTACACAACTAGGAACTAGTTAGGCCTTAATCTTAATGTTTACTTGGTCATGGACATTGTCACTTGTGACCCACACACTATTAAGGCTGTTAAAAGGGGGTGAAAAAGTAGAGTTAAGAACATTTCTGAAAGAGATGTCAAAAATTTCACACAGACATATAACAATAATAAATAATGTATTATTTACTCTAGCTGAGATGTCAAAATTGACATAAAAAATGGGGCTAAGCTAACATGGACAAGGAGATGTCAAAATTAACGCTGGGTCAAATAAGGTTTTTGATCCAAAAGCATTTCATTTGCCTTACCTTAAATGCTAGCATATTTAAGTATTATTTTATTATTTTTGTTATAAAAAAAACATAAATTAAGCAATAGCCGTATTAATTTCATCCATCTCATAAAGATACAAATATATATGTCACCGGACTTGAAGTACAAGTAAACCAAAGTCCACATGATTTTACAAACTTAGTCCATTAGAATCCTAATTGAATTCTCCTACACTAACACCTACCTAGAGAAATCTTAATTCTAAACCCCCTAGTCATCAACGATCAAATTAGTGATGCGTGCACGTGTGATTTCTGAACGATTTCTGTTTAACAACTAGTTATAGCAACAAACTTTTCCTAAATTCTCAAGTACGAAATTTAAACAATCTCATTTATAATTAAAAAAAAAATCCGCATAAGCAACCAGTCTTAGCAAATAATAAATTTGTGACTTCACTTGTGACCAAGACATTATTGGGAGTATATGGTAGAAACTAGAGAGTTGCCCGTTGGCTTTATGAAAGACAAGTGAAGAAGTAATGGTTTCTTGTTGTTTGGTTCTGGTTCGGGTTCAGTCGTCACTCGAGTCATCAGAGTTTGGCACATGCACGCCGTGTGACTCGCTTGACATCAGCGTGAGACAGCCTATAATTATTATAATTAAATAATTTAGTTAAAGTGATTTGTTTTATTTTTGGACAGAGTAGTTAAAGTGATTAAATAAAAGATTTTAAGGATATGTCAGAATTTGGGACCCTCGTGAATTGGGTTTCTTTGGGGTTCATCGAGTCAGAAGGCTGGTCCCTTTCAAATAATTGCTCCCGGGCAAATCGCTGACCCTTCAATCACCTCCCTTGAAGTTACCATTATAACCTTCACTTCTTCATGGGATTTTTAATACTACTTGGGGGTATCTCATATTATGAATTTTTTAACCGTTAAATCTTAGTAAAGAAAATATAAACACTAAAATTTAACAGTTCAATAACTCTAAGCGCTAAAGAATTTTTAGCTTTAGGAGATATCCAAGATACTTCGATTCTAGCCTTCAAAGAATTGCAACATGTTTTTCTTTTATGTAACAATATATACTAGTTAGTACGCATGAGCATCCCAATCATGCCATGATCAGAAGAAAAACTAACATATACGCTGAAATGTGTATTTCTTTATTTCTATAATATTCATCGCGTGACGAAATCCAAACTACATGCTTGTGACCAGGACTGGCCCATGCTCAGTGCAGGCAAGGCGACTGTCTGGGGCTCAAAAAAATTGGATGCACCAAAATTATTAGGGTGATATATTTATATATGTTTTTATAATAATATAAATTTATAAAATTTGGTTTAGTGACAAAGAAATTTAACTAGAACTGGTGATTTTGTTGTTTAAAATTAATGATGAGGTTTTACGTTCAAAACACCATGTGTGCTTATTTACATTCCAATTTTTACAAATTTCTTTTTATAACAATATATATTTATAAAATTTGGCTAAATAATCAAGAAGTTTAATTAGAAGCATTGATTTTTGTTGTTTAAAATTAACGAGACGTCCTCATTTCGAAATGCTATGTACATGTTTATTTTTTTCAATTTTTACAAATTTTTGTTTGGTTGTTAATTTATTTACTAGCTAGAAGATCTGTGGGTTGATATTTTTAAACATCTGTTCCAATTCAAGTCTAATCTTCAACAAATAGTAACACATAGACTAAATTTTTAGACCAAATTTGCAAATAATATTACGTGTCATCAAAAGGTTTAATTTAATGTTCATTCATTACTTAAAAACTCGAAAACATTATTATTTTTTTAGTCTTATATTGACGAAGTTAGTAATAAGAAAAAAATATCTCATGATTTATACAAAAGCACTTTAAAAGTTTAGATGGAAAACAAAACTCATAATTTATCTACTTGTAAGCTCGAAGTTTTTTTATTTCTTTCTCTCGATACAAAATAAATTAGTTATTTTGTGTTTCTAAATTATTGAGTTTGAAGTGTTTTTCTAAATATAATTTTATCGATGTTTTATATGTGAAAACAAATAATTTTTTTATATGAAATGAAGGCACATTTTTTAACGTCGCTCAAGACTTCAAAAATCTCTAGACCGGCCCTACTCATAACTGTCAACTAGAGACTATCAAACAATGTCATACATATAATTTAACAAAGAGTTTTGTTTACTGTACATGAATGGTCATGAGACTTTGAGGGTAGTCATGAGAAACAAATGGTCAAGAGGGACTCACATGGGAACTTGGGCTTGCATGGTCAAGAAGAAACGTTAACAAGTAAAATTGTAAAAAGAGCCAGAAACCCTAAATAATAAAAAAGTAAAGGAAACAGCCAAGTCGTTCGTTCCAGTGTATTGGACGGAGTCTCTCAAAACTTGTAGAATAGAGACGAATTAGCATTCAGCACCGGCCTCCTTGCATCTCGTGAAAAGTCTCTGTAAAATAGTATCACATAACGTAAAATCTAACATTCACGTTTGCTGCAAAAGCATCTCTCTGTACCGTACGTGTTTCTAAACCCTAGCTTGCTGTTGCTGCAGTTCATTTGTTTATGTTGGGTTTCATTTATGTACAATTGTGAATTTGGATTCGAGTTTCCTGGGAACCTCCCCAAGCAATACACTATGCTATCCACCCAATAAACAGTAACCGCTTTTTGCATCTTCACCGTTGCACTTCAATAGCCCTGGCAATAGGCAATATAATATTAACATTTTTTTTATTTATAAAATAATACAAAATAATTTTATTTGTAATTTTAGATAAGATTTTTAATCGTTCTCGTTGCATTACGTATCATAAAATCCGAAAAGACAATTATTGATGATAGATTTCTGATAAGATTTTTAATTGTTCTCGTTGCGCCACATGTAAATCCGAAAAGTTATAAAATAATACAAAATAATTTTATTTGTAATTTCAGATAAGATTTTTAATCGTTCTCGTTGCATTACGTGTCATAAAATCTAAAAAAACAATTATTGGTGATGGATTTCCGATAAGATTTTTAATCGTACTCGTTGCGCCACGTATCATTATCTGAAAATACAATTATTGGTGATGGACTTCTGATAAGATTATTAACCAATCACGTCGCGTCACGTGTCACAATCTTTGAGGATAGATTTCCATCATATTTTTAACGAATGACAGCATGCCACGTGGCATTATCTATAACCTAATCCTTTTTTAATCCTCCATATAATCCACCATCCATCCTTACAAATCTCACACCAATTTTCTCAATATCTCTATCATTATTCATAGTTTTTGCTTCATTTTTACAATGTCTTCTTCTTCAAGGATGATGTGGGAAATCGATCAGCAAGATGAAGAATTGTTTAACCAATCAGAAGGAATGTTCAATCTCCAAGTGGCCCAAAATGAGAAGGAAGAGGATAAAGAGCGTAGAAGGAGAGATGACGAAGCAAGAATGGGCAGAGCCTCACATTCTCATCAAGTCATCCAAGCTATGGGTCATATCTCCAGGCCCAGCCGTTCCAGAAACTTTGATAAAAGCAGGCAACGACTAGGTACGGAACTCTTGGACGATTATTTTGTCCGTAATAGTGCATTCCCTGATACGTACTTTAGATGTAGTTTTAGAATGGAACGACATTTGTTCAACAAAATCATGATTGCTGTTTGCAACCATGATTCTTACTTTATGCAAAAGAATGATGCTTTTGGTGCTATGGGTCTCATTCCTCAGCAAAAAATTAATGCTGCCTTGCGAATGCTTGCATATGGAGCATCTGCAGACCAAGTGGATGAGATAACAAGGATGGGGAAATCAACCATTCTTGAGTCCCCGATGAGGTTTTGTGAAGCAATCGAATCTATCTACGCAGCAAAGTACCTTCGGAAACCTACTGACATGGACTTGCAAAGGCTTCTGAAGAAGGGCAAGATGCAAGGTTTTCCTGGGATGATTGGAAGCATCGATTGTATGCACTGAACTTGGAAAAACTGTCCAAGTGCATGACAAGGCGCTTATGGGGACAGAAAATGAGCAAAAAATATCATTTTAGAGGCGGTGGTATCTTTTAATACATGCATTTGGCACGCCTTTTTTGGGGTTCCGAGAGCTCAAAATGACCTCAACGTCCTTGCCCAATCCTCAATGTTCAACGATGTCCTGCAAGGAAAGGCACCAAAAGTCACGTACTGCGTCAACGGACGTGAAGGAAATATTTATGAAAACAAGTTCATTTGAGCAACATCTATGCTTGTTATTAACAATTAAAAGGCAGAATCATGCTTGTATACACTCAAAACCAAAACTTAACCCATGAAATTCAAAGCCTAGTAGTTATGGTGAACCAAGACTAAACTCAAGATTAAAGTAAGTTGAGAAATCTTATACCTTTGTTGATTCCTCTTTGCATAAGCAAAGGCTAATCACCCAAGGAGAGGGCCTTCATTCTTTGCTTCTTAGCTTCATGGATTTCTTAGAGGATGATGGTTGAAAGGATTCTCCAAGTTCCCAAAATAGAGAACCTCTAATTTTTCCACACCAAGGAGAGCATTAATGAGGAGATGAGTGACCTAGAGGAAGGAAGTTTGCTAGCTATGTTCCTCTAGGGTGGCCGGCCTCTTAGAGAGAAAGGGAGAATTTGTGGTCTCTCCAATTTCCTCAAAGAAAAACCTTTTTGATAAAATAGCTATAAAGTTGCCTTTATACGATCTCACAATGGAGTGGCAATCTTGCAATTTAAGGCAAGTTCCCTACCATTCTCCATATGGCCGGCCTTAAGGGTTCATTGGGCTTTCAAGCCCTTTGTGTTTTCAAGTTGGCATACAACTTGAGTTAATGGGCTTGACATTCAAATCCCATTGGGCCTTGCGGCCTAAAACTAGCCCGAGGTCTATAACGAATATATTTGTTTGATTAATTAACATATTAATTAATCCTAGTCATAAATAATTAAACTATTTAATTATTCTTACTCATCTCCGTTGTCTCTTAAATCTCTACCTTACACGGTGTACGATCTATTAGGTTCATTTTAGCGAGGCAGTGGGCGATTAGAACTCTTCGAATCGATTGTGAATTGAAACATACTTTCAATTCTCCCGTTAGTGTTTATACACGTTTAGGGCTTCCACAAATCATGAGTGACACCTAGTAATATGTCATGGTTACCCAAGCTAATCAGAAGAGGTGGAGAACCTATTCAGTTTAGGATTACAATGCAATACGGTCTTTCTCTAATACAATATTGTTGACCACATTGTTTGGTTTGATAGTTTATTCATGTCTACTATCCAATGTGATTCTTTTACTTATATGATTACCTTGAACTTGATTTGGAATGACTTCCTAAATCTCATTCATACTCTAGCCAGAGATTTTTAATCATATTATAGCGTATTCTCCCTCAAATGGTTTAAAGGTTAGAGATCCCTTGTTGCGCATTCACTTGCCTCCATGGTTAAGTGGCTTAACCCCAACCATCTCATGGATGCCCTCTGACAGAATGACTTTGACATAGTCAAAGATCAAGGACCTAACCACAAGACAACTATGATGCCTTAGGTCAAATGACTACTTTGCATTATCCCAACCATGAGTTCTCATGTGACATGATTATAAGAACTCCTTGTTAATCGCATTCAGTGGACTCAATCTCTATTGAGCACCTACGTACTTGTCTTGGTGTCAGTCACACCAATGACTCAAGACCAATCACTCTCCCTAATAGAAGACATAGCACATATTGATCTTAACGGACTGTCAATGCCCAATTAGCAATCCTATGATCAGGAACATTTAGGATATATATACGAAAGAGAATTGTCTCATGAATCTAACTTTTTTAGATCACATTCTCCCAATTACATATTCATTGGACTTATCGTTTAAGCATATAATATTTATATGAGATGGCTTCAAACAATAATCTTTGCCCTTTATATTAAACTAGATTAGTTTAACATGTGAAATGTCCATAAAGTATCATCATATGATTGGTTTTAGGGCACATTTCCAACAGGATGTATGTACGACGGGCCATACTACCTAGCAGACGGCATTTACCCAAGGTGGTCAACATTTGTCAAAACAGTGCCATGTCCGCGAAGTGCAAAGGAAAAACACTTTGCAAGCTATCAAGAAAGGTGCAGGAAGGATGTGAAGCGTTGTTTTGGTATCCTCCAAGCTCGCTGGGCAATCGTCAGGGGTGCTGCCAGATTGTTTAATGTAGAGTCACTTCGATCCATTATGATGACGTGCATCATTCTTCACAACATAATTGTGGAAAATGAGTACGATTATGATGCCGTTGATGAATATGAGCCAGACACGATGAACAATTCAAGAACACGTATATATTGTGCTCATGATGCCATCGAAGAACCCGTGTAACATGAGCCATTATAAAGAGATGGACGTTACAATGAATTGATCATTCAACGATGTACTGCACTTCAAATGCCATATATGCACTATACCCGACAAATTGATTTGATAGAGCAACAACAACAACAACAACAACAACAAAACTTTTTCCCACTAAGTGGGGTCGGCTATATGAATCCTAGAACGCCATTGCGCTCGGTTATGTGTCATGTCCTCCGTTAGATCCAAGTACTCAAAGTTTTTTCTTAAGGTCTCTTCCAAAGTTTTCCTAGGTCTTCCTCTACCCTTTCGACCCTGAACCTCTGTCCCGTAGTCACATCTTCGAACTGAAATCTCAGTAGGCCTTCTTTGCACATGTCCAAACCACCGTAACCGATTTTCTCTCATATTTCCTTCAATTTCGGCTACTTCTACTTTACCTCAGATATCCTCATTTCTAATCTTATCCTTTCTCGTGTGCCCACACATCCAACGAAGCATCCTCATCTTCGCTACACCCATTTTATGTATGTGTTGATGCTTCACCGCCCAACATTTTGTGCCATATAACATCGCTGGTCTTATTGTGGTCCTATAAAATTTTCCCTTGAGCTTCAATGGTGTACAACGATCACACAACACGCCGGATGCACTCTTCCACTTCATCCATCCAACTTGTATTCTATGGTTTAGGTCTCCATCTAATTTTCCGTTCTTTTGCAAGATAGATCCTAGGTAGCGAAAGTGGTCGCTCTTTGGTATTTCCTGATCTCTGATCCTCACCCCTAACTCATTTTAGCCTCTATTTGCACTGAACTTGCACTCCATAAATTCTGTCTTTGATCGGCTTAGGCGAAGACCTTTAGATTCCAACACTTCTCTCCAAAGGTTAAGCTTCGTATTTACCCCTTCCTGAGTTTCATCTATCAACACTATATCGTCTGCGAAAAGCATACACCAAGGAATATCATCTTGAATATGTCCTGTTAACTCATCCATTACCAATGCAAAAAGGTAAGGACTTAAGGATGAACTTTGATGTAACCCTACAGTTATGGGGAAGCTTTCGGTTTGTCCTTCATGAGTTCTCATGGCAGTCTTTGCTCCATCACACATATCCTTTATATAATGGAGCAAAGACTATCGTAAGAACTCATGAAGGACAAACCGAAAGCTTTCCCATATATGTAGGGTTACATTAAGGCTCATACTTAAGTCCTTCAAAGGCCATATATGCACAATGCCTGGCAAATTGATTTGATAGAGCATCAGTGAGAATTGAAACAAGCTCAAGATACTTAAGTTCATTTAGTGTGTTTGTTTGTTTGTTTTTTTTTTTTTTTTTTTTGTGTTTATTTAATTTTATTTGGTGTGTGTTTTTAGTTCATTTAGTGAGTTTTTTTATTATTTGGTATGTTTATGTGATTTTATTTGGTGTGTTTAAATGTCTTTTGAATAAAGATTCTATTAGTATGAATAAGTTACCAAATTAAATAAATATACTCTTAGTTTAAATAAAGTACTAAAATCAATAAATTGGAAAACAATATAAAGTACTCTATTCAATAAATAAGAAATTACAACCCAAAGTGATTGGAAAATTATGGGCTCCGATTACAAAAAAATATTCTATTCGTCATCACTTAACCAATTGTGGTGCTAGGATGATCTTCACTTGTCGTGCTAGGACCATCTCCTCTTGCTCTCGCTTCTCTTGCACGCCTCATTCGCACCACTTCCGCTTTCTCTGACTTCCAAAAATATTTAGAATTTGGAGACTTCCCTTCTAAAGGCGTGTTCATAATGTCACGATCTCGTTGAGCCATTCTTTCTTCTCTAACATGTTCCCTTTCTTGCCTAAGTAACTCTCTTTCTCTCTCATTAGCTTGAAATGCTCTCTCAACAGCTGCACCTTTTGCCTGCTCTCTAGCCTTATCAGCCTCAAATTTCGCCATTTCTCGCGCCAAAGTCAATTCACCTTGGCGAGCAAGTTCTTCCATATACTTTGCATAATCATTCTTATAAGCACTCCATTTTCTCTTTGAAGCCTTCTTACCTTGATGCCTAATTGGATAACGGGTCGATCCCGACGCTTGTTCAGGGGGGCGTTTCGGGCACTTCTTCTGCTTCATCTTCATGAACATGCGAGGCATGAACGGGTGTAGAGTGTAGAGGGGTGCTGCTCATGAAAACTTCTGGACTGACATGCACAACTTTGAATTTAGGACAATCTTTGACAATATTCCAACATTCCCACCGGTTGAATGATTTATTTTTGCTTTTGGTTTTGGCACCATACCAAGCTTGTGCTTGAAGTTGCTACACAATGCGGGATAAGAAATAAGGGGTGTGATATCCACACACCCATTTTTACTTCTCACACACCTTTCTAAGTTTCGGCCGTTGGATCGGATGAATTGAAGGAGATTAAGGAGTAGAAATTAATAAGGGGTGTGTGAGAAGTAAAAAGGGGTGTGTGGATAGTACATCCCAAAAAATAATTATAATGAAAGTAGGTAACAAATAAATAATAAAAATAAATAATTATAATGAAAGTCGGTAACAAATAAATAATACAAACAAATAATTATAATGAAAGTAGGTAACAAATAAATAATACAAACAAATAATTATAATGTAAATTTGGATATAGTACAAACAAATAAATAATATATTGTTACCTGATCCGCATAATTTTCTCCACTTCGAAGATTAGCACTAGTTTGTGCCAAGGGGTCTCTCCACGTACTAAACGATTGGCTAAGTAATTTCCAACGACTGGACATCGATTCTTTGGTTCTTTTCCCACCCATTTTCTCAAGATAATGGTATGAATAAGACTCCACATTTCACGCAACTGCATCTCATTACCCGTAAGCGAACTATGAGTAACTTCAACCCAGCTAGTACACAACCCAACATCTTCAAGAAGCATCCAATTTGTACCTGCATCAGTAGTCATTTTGTTGAAAAAAATTAGATTGAAACTTTGAGAGAAAGATAAGAATGTGGTTTAAAGTAGTTGAGAAAATATGAAATTGTGGTGTAAGGTAGATGATAATGAGAAGATATTTATAGAAAAGTAAAAACAATTTTTTTTTTGGATTTTTATTCATTTTTTAAATTTTTTTTATTCAACTAATTAATCTCTGCCGTTGGATTTAAAAAAAAATTGAATTCCAACACTCCAGATTGTGCCACGTGGCACAACAGTAACATTTCTGAATTTTAAAACTTTTTTTTTAAATTTATAAAGGAGAATAATATCAATCGTTGATCTCAGATCCAACGATTGATATTAAATAAGATTTATTTTTATTTTTTTACCGTTGCAAATCTGACAGTCCACATTTTCTTGCCGTTGAGATCCAATGGACCATGGGAAGCGACGTGGCTTCCCAATTGTAACAATTTGAAACTGCGCCACGGGCCCCATTCACTGAAAACATGTCGGGTGACACGCCCCCACGCACGGGTGCAGTGCACGCGTCTAACGGAATCAAATAAAAAAAGGGGCTGACGCTTGGCTGACGTCAGCCTTGCATCAGATAGCCTTCGAGATCGCATGCTAGCAATTCGTGACAGGCCTGGTGCTCGAGCCTGCCCTATCCCTCGGGCTCCCACATGCTGTAGTCAATAGGTCGGCCTTTCGGGCCCTATTTGCTAGCCTGTCCCCCGAACTCCAGCCAACGTTGGAAGTGCTCTTAATTCTGTTAGTCTCTCATTTATAGATGAGAGCTTTACTTTGAATTTAGGCTTAGTAAAAAATTCAATTTTGTTGTCATTTAATTCATTACTACGCAAATTGATATAGAAAAGTAATGACGAAGGTGGAAAGAATCACTCATTTAATATGTACCATAACCAAGGTTCTAAAAGACGTTAGACGCTAGTCGGGCGATGGATTGGGGCCTAGCCACCTAGGCAAATTTAAGTTAATTTACTATATATCGTATAAATAAGTGTCTGCTTATATTTAAAAACACATAATTCCATTGGGATAGATCAATTGAAAAATAGAAAGACATAGATTATAAAGTACTAGAATATAACGCAAAATGAAAGTTATTTATTTTTTGTCAAAATGAGATTCGCGATCTAGGTAGATGCCTAGGTGGGTCTAGACATGCTAGGCGGTTCTAGGCGCAATTTCTTAATTTTTAAACGCTTAGAGAATAATCGAAGCGGTGGTCAACTGCCTAGCACCTAGGTGAGGTCTAGGCAGCGCAAGTCGAAGATTTTTAGAACAATGAACATGACTATTCGTTCAATGACACTTGATTTTTTTCATGTTCAAAGATGCCCAAATTCGAGTCTTCCTCCCCACTAGTACAAAAACTAAAGTAAAACTAAAATAGACTGATGTCCTTTAGTGAATCATGAAAAGTGAATTAGCTGGATTTACCATGAGAATACATCAATAAATAAGGGTTGAAAAGGGTAGTCACTATGTTTACCTCAATATTCATCCATCATTGTTTGGCCAAATAACTACCTATCCTATTGAATAAAATTGAAAGCTATCCTACGTTGAGTGAGAGTTGCTGGTTTCCCGTTCCCCCATCTTTGAGTGTTTCACCTGCTGTGGTTCATTGAGATTTTTCAACAGAATTTCAGGGAGGATGACACAACTTGGTTTACTATGCATTAATATGCTTATAGTTGAAAAAAAATGCCTTCAATGTCAAGAGTGACGCTTATCAATCGATAGGCCAGACTAACTCCAGAAATCCGCCTTCATGGACATTTACAACATGTTTAACGTCAAACTAACTTGCCTATAAACAAAAAAATGTGAGATTGCAGGTTCGATGCTCCGAGTTAATGAGTCTACTTGACTGTAACCATGAACATGGTGAAATTCCCCATAACCTCTCCAAGCTCGAAAGGGTGGATATCCGTATCTTGCCACCAGTTGTCTCTCTGTTTTCTTAAAAAAAACGTGAAACTAACTTGGTAGCATGACTACACAAATTTTGTTTTAAGTTTTGAGTACTAGAAATAAGATATAAAGTGCTACTGAACCTCTGATAAAAAAAATTCGGGTATTCCTTTAAACATCTTTCCACCAAATGCTACCAAAGTTACAATGCAATCACTAAGATGCTTTACAATGGGTGAACTGAGAAGGAAATCATATTCCAAGGCAAAGGAGAATAATTACCTCTCCTGTGAAGGCAATGCTGGCTGACGTTGAAACAGGCTTAAAATAAATAGCAGTAGTATCTAAAATTTTACTCTAGCGAATGCCAGCCTTATTGAGCTGATGACTCCGTCTTGATTGAAACGGTAACTCACTATGTTAGTTTTACTTAATCTAAAGTTTCTATCTGATTAGCGACATTGCGTCCCAGTCAGTGTGAAGCGGTTTTCCCGTATGAGTCATACTGATCCAGCAACGATATATGTTCAGGAGATAACATCAGTGCACCACTACTTAAGTAGTGCGGAGCAACCCTCCTCCTGCGTTAGAAAGTCATGCGGTTATGTTAAACTCCTGCATGGGAATTGACAATCTTTGTTTTGAAAGGCTGCAACGAAGCCAATTTAACATTGAGAGTACATACCTCCTACTTCTGGTGGTCTTCTCAGCTCCTTCTGATAACCGAGAAGCTTCTGATCTTGAAATGTGGCGCAGAGAAGAAAGATACTCATGGTGTGCACCACCTCTCAAATTTGAGTACGTTCTTGAAGGTACAATTGACTGAATTACATCAAATACACGTGATTGGATTTCACTGCAGTGCAGACACCATGAGTGATTAGATGAGTTAAAAGACAAATATTTGCAATCATTGAAATTAATGCATGCCCGTGTTACAGAAAAAATGGTCAGGAAACGTGAACATAGGTAAATTGAACAAATAAAAAGTTGAACCTATGAATTTAAAATTCATCCAAGAGGTGACAATTACAAGAATTTCAAGACAGCATCATGAATTTAAACAGTTTTCAGACATTTTTCCACAGCAAGGAAGTTGAGCCAAATACCTTGTCGCATTTGGCAGGAACGTCTCTGAATTTCTTTCGGCAGATGAATCCTTACTTGCTCTCATACCCTTCCCAATTAACTTACTGAATGCCATCGTACTGGCTGTGTTAGCCAGCATTTCCCCAGCCAAATCCACCCTCCCTACACTACCTTCTTTTGATCCTACAGAAGAAATGCGTTTTGCATAGAAGCAAAACCCATGCTGTGCAATTGTAGACGCCAACAATAATCGCTCATCACACCAGCTGTATGCATCTGACTCCTCCAAGGGGATCATTGATAGTTCGAAAGAATCCTGCAGAAATTACCAATTGCCATTATGAAATGAATATATAATACAAATAATCATCTAATATCCAACCCAAAAAGTATTGACACTAACATTTGTCAATGATTGGCATTTAGAAAACAACATGTCAGTTTCTGAGATCAAATTGCTCATTCGATCAGCAAGCATGACAATCTGAGAGGCATTGGGTTGTTCGAATGCAATATACTGTCTAAGATCAATGCGGGAGCCACGAAGTTTGTCCCATGAATCTTGTACTAAATCTGTCACCGCTGAGGACTTTTGGCCCTGTATAAACCGCGAGCCCTCATTAAAATCCATGTGGCTACACTCATCCATCAACTGATAAGCCCTTGCAACAGTCTCCGCATGTTCCTTTTGATTCTCAAACTCCTTGTGAGAATACTCTGCAATTGTAGCACAGCCACTTCCCCACTTATCAGAGTTACCTTGTACGAAGGTTAGTTTATTAAGATTGCTGGCTCCACCATGTAATTCATCGTCTAAAGATACTCTTTTAATGGCGTTGGCAAAATGGTCAGAAGACACTGTTTGAGAAGATAATTCTGGCATATTATCAATTTCAGTTTCAGGAACAAAAGACGATTCCGGTACACATGATATATCAACTGAGTTGCAAGTCTCGCTTATGTGCACCTCGTCTGCAAGTTCTGAACATTCACAAGGTCCATCTATATTAGCCGCTCCAAAAATAAGTAGCTCCTCAGATAATGGGTTAATACCAAGGACTTCATCGTTAGCGTTATCTGTAACTATACGATATCCATTGGTCATAAACTCATCTTCAGAATCAGACATTACAACAGCTTGCATATTCCGAACATGACGCCGACACGAGGAAAATGGGGTACCTAAATCGTTGGAAAACTCAGAAGCAGTATCAGTTTGAGCTGTATAGTGATAGCAGTCATGAACAGAGCCATTCCTGCTCAGCATTTCTACCTTCTTGGCCTCTAAACTTTCCATTCCATTACAAGGCATGTCCATGCTGTATTGCACTTCTATCTCGTGAAGATTTTCTTCAATTACGTCCATTGATCTTGGACTTTCTTCCATCATGTATAATGCCTTTGTTATCTCTTTCTCTACTACATCAGATAACTGAGAAGGTAAATCCCAGGGTAACATATTTGGCAGCATCAGATGGCCAGCCTCAACATCAAATAGCAGGGAACCATACCACTCTCGCATTTTGGTATCTGCAGAGACAAATCCAAGATTATTTTTTTCTCTACGGAATTCTCAAGGCATAAACTTAAAAAATGAGGGTCGAATTGTGTGTATATGTATACCAATCTGTTGAAAAGGAAACTAGTGTCTAACTTATCATTTAAATAAACATTACTCAAGAAAGAAATTTCTATTGGCTTGAATAAATTATCAAAGCAATTGACAAGAAAAAAAAATGATAAAGGCAACGCACATTCATTGTTACAATTCATCCTCAGGCAACATTGTATACCTTACATATTTTGACATTACAACTAGTTTACTAAACATCTAAATAAATTAGAGGTGGTCAGCCTAAAACCGGTGCATCATAATTTCTCATAAATAATCCTTTTCTCACTCACTGCTTAAAAGAAGATCCAAACTGTGAATAGGCCCACTCCTGTCTCACAGCCCGTCTACCTAGCTAGGGACATCAGTTTCCTATCCTCAACACTAACTCCACCAACACAATTTTAAACAAATCATCTTCAAACCTGACTAGTCCATAGACATCAATAACCTTTTATCAAAATAGAAACACCCACCTCCACAAAAATGAAAAACGACTGTGTCATCCACAAATTATAAATGAGACAGCACTCCCCTTGCCCACTACAAGGCTGTCAACAATGTTGCACTCTCTATCTCTCACTACCAAATCTACTCAAAACATGAAAGGTGGAGAAAAAAATGGGAAAGAAGGTTCCTCGGTCCAAGCCTCTAGTAGTTTGAAATCTCCCACATTACCTCCTATTAATTATTACTGAAAATTTAATTGTCCTTGATCCCCCAATAATGCACCATATTTATCTCCATTGAGAACATGATCAAGGAATCCCCAATCATCATGGTTGTATGATTTTTCAAAGCCAATCAATCACTTCTTTTTTTCCAATAGAAAGCAAATCACGAATTTGTCAATACTTTGAAAAGAGGACACCGATGCTATCAGTAGGACTAGGGGTGAATCCTCTTTTTCCTCGACAAATAATGCTCTTGGTCTAACTCCTCAATTTAGATATCATCTGTAAAATAAACTCGAGTGAAGTACTAAACATGTGAATTCATATGGCCAGACATTGATTGGGATGAAACCTTCCCATTGCAGATTATGTGAAATACCACAGGTATTGTGATTTGGTCAACAAAAGTTGCACAAAACCTTAACAGAATAATGTGGAAAATATAGATCTAACTACAACTAACATGTAAGCCTAACCTTTTCTAAAACCTCCACCCTGACACCAGAACTGAAGATGCATAAAGATCTTCCGAATATCTCCCCGACAACACTCAATAAGTCGCTCAAGAAGCAAAGGTTGTATGTTGGCTCTCTCCGAAGCAGAAACCTGGATATTGACATCAAAATGAGTTTAGAAACATATAGATTTCAAGTGACCCCTAATGGAAATTTGAATCAGAAAATGATGCACTAGAACATCATACCATATATGCAAGAGAATGCAGCTCCTTTTGTGATGGCAACGTGAAACGCACTTGTAATCTATCAAAACTGTCTGGCAGGACAGGATTGTCACCTAGAATTTAACACAATCATTATAAGGTCATGCACATTTCAAAACACAAAAGTTCAAGAGTGCAACTATTTCAACCAGTAAACCTCTTACTATTGCTGGTCAGTATTATGGGCCCCTTGGCTGTTTTAGCTATCTGCTGAATTGCTGCAATGAAACCACGATCTTCAAGAAAAATGATGTCCACATCATCAAAAAGTATAAGATGTTTAACTTCGCTATAATCCTCCTTAGAGACGGATTTTACAGAGGTTTCAGTTGCCTCATGAGAATCTTCATCTGATACGGCTATCAATTCAATAACATCATCAGCCATCTCAAGGTCTGTCATACCATTTGCATCGACAAACAGGGATTTCACTATAGACTTGTTCTGTGAACCCTCAGGATTTGCCACTGATCTGAAGGAAATAGTATATTTGATAAACAAAGGAAGAAAAAATAAATAAATTTTTATGTTTAAATCAGTCACCAATAATGATAAAGGCCAAAACTCAAGGTGAGAACAAGCAAAAATTGCCAACAGCAGGCAGTCTCTTACTAAAAGAACAGCATTTTGAGTCTCTAACTAAATATATTTAAAATAATTTTACATTCTAGCGAGACGTAGAAGTGTCAAAAAGACAATTTAATTTACGAAATATGAAAGGCCCAACCACTGACAAGGCATTGTAAATGCATCAATCCAAATTCATCTGCATTAAAATCATATCTTATAATATAACTTATGATCCCAAGGTAGTCTTTTTAACTATAAAGGTGATAACAATTCAGTTATCATCATCATCAGCAGCACTTTCTATTTTTTTGTTGATAAGAAACAGACTTTTTCCAGATGAAAGGGAAAGAGTATAATGGTGATATACGTCATCATCACTTCCAGCTGTGAATTTCAAACATCTTAAAATTCCCCTCCAAGTGGAATTGCTATTTCACAAATCAAATTATCATGAAGTGATGCTTTGGTCAATATTCTAAACTCTAAAAATTCAGTTGTGGGGTGAAACTTAGTTAGGAGCGCATATGTAAGAATCTTCAAACAAAACCAAAAAATCCAAGTGAATAAAATGCCTTAGAGATCACTGGTCACCACCAAAGAGAACAAAGAAAGGAATTTGGCCACTCTTACATTACACAGACACAGTAGATAAATATTCATTTCTGGGCATTAGTATCTTTGGAATTGGAATTTGGAAGCTCAACATTTCTATATAAGTCATCAAGGACAACTAGACAAGCATACACTTCTTATATCAATGACATAATATAAGCAGCAACCAAATATTTTATTTCTGGTACCAATTTGACTCAGAATCATTAAAACTTGAGGACAGCCGATGCTTCAGTATAAACAGTTGAGAATATCGAGTTTAAGAATGGGAAAAACAAAATAACCAAGACAAATAACACCGAGAATTAACGTGGTTCGGCTGTATGTGCCTACGTCCAGGGGCAGCAACAACAATCTTTCACTATATCAATAATGAGTACAACTAATAATCTTGCCAAGTCTCTAGAATTAAGACTTGACGAAAAAACTTGAAATAACAAGAACAAGAAATACACTCTCTCTTTTCTTTTCTCTCACACACACTTTACAATATTCTCTCACTCTAATCCCTTGAGTGGTATACAATTTTTTGTTTTGCTCCCTAAATTCAAAACTAGTACAATAGCCCCTTTATATAGACATAATAAGGGTCTTCTTCAATAAGGATTATTAATCCTAATTGGAACCTAGTTATGAAACTTTCTCCAATTGAGAAACTAACTCCAATTGAATAAACAACTCCAATTAGGAAAACAACTCCAATTGGGAAAACCACTAAATCTTCCAAGTCTATAATTCCTAATATACTTAGGACAACTCATCATGGGATGGAAAACCCCAACATAAACTTCCTCGGGCATAAGAGACTTAGAAATCGAGGGAGTACATGCTTCAATTAAATTATCCAGCTTAAGAACATGAAAACAAAAGTAAACTCAAATGTAAAGATAAACAGGCAAACCTTCTAAAATTGCGAGATTTCAAAGCCTCTCCAAACCTCTGTTTTACAAGAGCCCCATTCCGACATTCTGATGCACTGAGCTGGTAAGACAACATATTCGAAAATCAGCTCTGATGTCAATACTATTAAAATCCAAAAGGTATAGTGAGAAATTACACAAAACACCAGTTTTAGGTTCTTGGATCAAGTTCCACATAATGATGAGGCTAACTCCATTGTTTGAACAGGAAGCTAAACTTTAACTTCACCATATACTGACCCAACCACAAGCATCTATGTTAAATGTTCCAACAAACAAGCGCAAGCACCTTGATGCATTTCCTAAATTTAGAGATGCTTCGTTTATTATAAGGAAAGAGAAATGAGGTACACGGAAACCATTAAGGACGTCTTCATCTCTAAGTCAAAAATTCTGTCATAAGTTGACTTATCCAGTGATCGAATATTAACAGTTTGATGCGAATCTTACTCTTAATTCTGGATCTCAAGAACCATAATTTAGCATTGCATGGTCCAACATGAAAGTGATATCTAGGAGGAGATAAGAACCAATGAAGGCCTTAAATTTGTAAAAGGTGGTCAGTAGTTAGATGGACAGTGGCAGAATTTGCAATATCTTGTTGTTTTCCTTTTATTAGTACAATGGATATCACACTACAACTATTTTTTATTTTTCTATTTCTCTTTTAAACAGCATGATTATTTTACAAATTAAAACAAAATATTGGTCTAATCAATAGTTAAAAACATGTCATGTTATGAAAATGAATAATAGTTTGTTAATGGAGAACTGCAGTATGTTCAGCACAAGCATATTTTAATCTCCTTACCTCCAAAACCTTAAAACCTTGCTCTTGGGCACAAGCATAAATAGCTGCAGATTTTCCACTCTGCAAGATGAAAAAACTACACTTAGCGCCAAAAATGAACCAAAAGCATCATCATAGAATTTATCTTTTTGTGTACATAATGATTTTTGTGACAGTAGCAAACAGCCTCATGGAAAAAAATTTATTAAATATTGAGGATAGAGATAAACTAGGATCAGAACTAAAGATGCTAGCCCCCAAAACAATAGTACTATAAGGATTGACCAATAAGATGGCATCCTCTTAGTCTTAAACAAGAGTAAAGATAAGGTTAATTAATTTAAGGCCCTGTCATCATTCGATATTCTCTGGCACAAAATTATGAAACAAGAATGAGGTGACAAAATTCAAGGAGATCAACTGGATAAAATAAATTTGTATATACCCCAGTTGGCCCTGTAACTAAGAGAACATTATTCTTCTTCATGCTTGCCTCTTCATCTTCACTTTCTAAATCAGAGCCACTTTGAGAACACCTAGTGAGATCTCTGTTGGCTCGAAAATCTCTTTCATACCAAAGACGAAGCCACTCACTCAAAAAATTCACAGATTCATGGTTACCACATACCTGCAGGATTATGCCATCGGAAGATCATAAGTTTAGGAGTAATGAATTAGGAAATTGAAGGGGAAAGGGAATTTTATCTGCACTTAGGAAAAAAGTAGGACACAAGAAACTATAAAACGCACTACTTTGGTATCAATAAGATATGGATCCCTATCTTACATCAATAGCCTTCATTGGCCGGTACTTATATGTCCATAAGCTATTTGTGGGCTGATTACCACAACTGGAATAGTTTGACATCAACCTGCAAGTAATGAACCAATAGAGTGAACAATATCTCATCATATATTGGTACGTTAGTTTAAACCGAGGGCAACACACAGGTTTGTAATTGATAAGAAACCATTATATAATTGTGTTACAATTTGACATAAAAATTTGACCACAAAGTTCTTAATTCACCATACAAATTCCCAAACAATGCACGTAAAAAATCTTCAACCTTTCCTCGAGAATTTTCTGCTGCTCAATATCTGACTTCTTTATATAAGTGGTATGCTGAGAAAGCAAATCAACCTTAAGCATCTCATTATCCTGACAAAAGAAAGAGCAAATGGATTTGGAAAAGAGTTTCTTTAAAAATTATTCAGATAAGTGCTGAAATAAAATATGCACCTCTACTTCCTTTGACTGCTGATAGTGCATCAATTGCTCATCGACTAAGAAGCCAGGGACTGTTGGTGATATATCATGAGCGAATTCTTGTTGAATACAATGCTGATCTAAGGATACCACATTCTGAAAAGTCGATAATTTGCAGGGTTGGAAAACAATGGGAAGCTTCTCAAAATTTAAGCACTCTACAGAGCCTTCAAAAATTGATGAGGACGTGCATTCCATGTCTGGACCACTTTTCATAAACGTGCCCTCACAAAATGTCCAGTTTCTCCAATCAAGGAACACAGCATCATCCTGAATAGTAGAATTTAAAATTCATCTTAGGCAAGAAAACTGGCCACAAACATTAAATTTCAAGAACAGCTAATGTGATAGCTACACAATATTGATATACATTCTGCACATTGCTAAACCAAAAGAACCATACCTGAGTCCTTTCAAACACATGAATCGGACCACTAGTGATCTCTTTATCCTTCCTCCCAACGTAGCTCAAATCACCATCAACTTCAGTTGCCTCTCGCTTTCTTTTTCCAGCTTTACAAATTGAAAAAAATGGATGTATTTGCTTTCCAGAAAACATTCCTGAAAATATCCGTGATGTTTCCTGATCAAGCATAAACAGAAGACGCTTAGAACAACAAACCAAAGACCAAAGCATCCACAAAAATGACGCTAAATAACCCAATTTCCAATCTAATAGTCCAACCAATACAACAACAAAGAAAAAAAATCAAATTAAAGAATAAGTTGGGGTTATATACTGATATGGGTTGAGATTAATTGAGCAGAATGCAATACCAAAGAGCGTTATAGCAGAAACACCGGTACATATAAGGCAACTGGATAAGAAAATAAGACGAAAAACAGAATTATTGACCTCAGCTTTCAATCTAGCCTCTAGCCTCAAATCGGTGACGACTCGAGGCGCATCTTCACTCTCCACTTCAGTTCCATTAATCTTCTTCTTCGGTGTACTATTCGTGGATCGCTTACCGTCCTAAATTCAAAAACAATAACACCAACAATTTAATTCAACAAAAAAAAAACACTAATTTCATATTCAATCAAGCCAATCACAAATGTACAATAAGAATTAGAACAAAGCTCATCAATTACCCAAAAAAATACACAAAATTCACCTTCTTCGGGGCTTTAACGGGAGGCGTCTTCTTTCCCTTTGACTTCCTCTTCGTTTTACTTTGACTCCCACAGAAGTCCTCGTCGTCGCCGTATTCGTCGTCACCAGCATTACCTCTCGCGGCCTTCAGATCGCCGTTTACCTCGAGCTGTTGCTGGGGTTTGAGAGGGAACAATGTGGTCTGGACCAGTTTCCGGCGAACGACTTGCCGTTTAGGCGTCGTCGGCGACTCGTTCTGAGCTGAATCGGCCATGGATTGGATTGGGAATTGTGAATTGGGGGATTTGGAATTGGGTGGTGAAGTTGAAATAGGGGGTTTTGTAGGGATTTTAGGGATTTGGGGAGAAAGACTGGTAGAGTTTGAGTGTGCAACGGAAACGTGATCTTACGGAGACACAAAGGGGTAAAAAAGAGAGGAAAATTATGGGGGGAACGAGGACGTACTTCCCGCCTTTACGGGAGGGAAATTCGTTTTGGCTTTTAAGACAGATGTTCACGTTAATTCAAATTACGCATTAGGATGTTTTGATGCAGATGCCTAGTGTTTTTTAATTTTAAGATTAAACATTCATGCTTTTTCGAGTTTTGATTAAACATCTTTCTACAATTTAGGTGCCACATGTATTGGAAGTAGCCTTTTTTTATAATGAAAAATTACCCAACTTGCCATTATATTTACTGTACGTTTTGATTCCTAGATATTATATCAAAACTCTTAAAATCTAGTAGATAATGTAGTATTCAATTTTAATAAAAAGTCTTTCAAATTACCACATGAAACATGATGTATGCTCTTCTTCTCCTTCCTTACATCAATGCTTTCAAACGAAATTTCTATCGTACCATATTGAAATTTCTACCGTAATTCAATATAATTTTCCTTCTATATTTTGTAATGATTTAACTTTTTTTCAATGTTTATTTCAGATATGTGCATTTGAATTCAATCATGTTTGTAGAAGATGTGCATTTGAATTCAATCATGTTTGTAGAAGACATTGTCCATTTATTTCGTTTGGATGCTTTTCTATTTGTTCTTTGTTTAGTGCTTTCGATTAATCGTATATTTCTTCTTGCTACATATTTGGTGCGTTACTTTAATATTGTTTTGATAAATATTTGGTACGTTCGTATTTCTTTTCCATGAAAATCTAAGTTAAGAAGTCTACGTATTGCATTTATTAATGTGGATACGGCTTGCAAGAGTCCCGTTTGTGATGGACTCATAAACTAGTAAGGGCACTTCCGTCTAAGCAACAACCTAATATCTTCACCATGTTGTAATGGTTAATTTGTGAAATCAAAATTACCTAGTTAATAAACTTGCGTTTGGTACATTATATATATTTTTGGTACGTTTATATTTATTAAAAAAAATATAATTGGTACATTACATATATCATCTGGTACGTATTTGGTACATTTATATTTATTTAAAAAAATATTTATTTGATATATTACATATATCATCTGTTACGTATTTGGTACGTTTATATTTATTTACAAAAAAAAAAATCAAAGAACAAACTGAAAGATATCTTAAAGAACAAAATTTTGTATACTTAATGAATAGAGTGAATAGTGCACGTTAAGAGCAACTCCACCCTTGGAGCCCTTCCCCCTGGCAATTCACTATTGAATCCACCCTATTGAACAGTAATTGCCTTTAATGAATAGTAACTACCATTAATGAACAGTAACTACCTTTTGCATCTCCACCCTTGGAGCCCTCCCCCTGGTAATATGTAATAAAATATTAGTTTTTTTTTGTTTGTTTAAATAATATAAAATATAAAAAAAAACATTGGAATGGGGCTGCAAGCCCTCGGGCTGACACAAAAAAAATTAAATAATGTCTGGCCCTCGGGCTGCAGGCTGGTGGATTCCTCACGGGCCTTGTGCTCGGGCTCCCACCCTCACTCGGGCTCTCCATGGCTGGAGCACTGTCCACCGGGCCTCAGGCCCTTTCTTCTCCCCTGTCCCCCGAGCAATCCACATGGGTGGAGTTGCTCTAATGTTTATAGAGACTACAACAATAAGCCTTGTCCTTGTGGGATATGAACTAATTATACGAGACATACACGAATTACAATTCAATGTAAGACTAGGACTCCTTATCCGTACTAAAAGCAGCATCAGTATCACAAGAAGATTGTACAGCAGCAAGCAAGTTGATTCAAACTTCGTTGGCTTATCACAAACAACAGGGCAAGTTTTTGCTCTCTGACTTCCTCCAATTTTTCTCTTTCCATATTCGTAGCTGCAAAAAAGGACTTGGCAACTTCAGGAGGGATTTTAACGCTATTCCAAATAGAAAGTGTGCCTACAAACCTGAAAACCAAAGGGGTATCATCTTTATTTGCAATTTGGAAAACTAATGAGGTACATATCATTTTTGTCCTTGAATTTCAAACTTCAAAAAGCATATCCCCAGAAAATTTTCCGAATGAAAAACTCTCTCCACAAATTCAAACGACAAACTGTAGCTTAGAAGGCAAAACATCATAGCTTTTCTTTCTAAAGTAATAATTTAGAGCAATTCTATATTCACATAAATTACTAAAAGCCTAAGAAGATAATCAACGTATCAGCGTCTTGATAAACCTAAAGCAGTACAGAATTTTGCTGAAACCTGCTCAACGTACCATTTTCAAACCACCGAAAACCAAGAATGAAGTAGCAGAATAATATCATATATACGTCTAATTATCTCACACGACAAGAAGATAAAATTGTGAAAATAACCACTAATTGAATTGCATAAACCCATTCAAAATTCAAAAATGGGAGATCACAAATTCAAACGTGGTAGAAGAAATCCATGTTCTCAAATTCAACAAATCAGAAATTACTTCCTACAAAAAAGGTCACGTACAATTAAATATCAGCTGCCAAGGATATATTTGGAATTCAATAATTAGCATTTTAATTCTAAAAAAAAAATACAATAATGACATGTATTTAAATAAATATAAAAATAATGAGGTGGCTATTGTTTAAAGTTGTAACATCCCACATCGCCCAGGGGAGTGATCCTTAAATGTATATTCCCATCCCTACCTAGCAAGAGGCATTTTGGGAGCTCACTAGCTTCGGGTTCCATCCGAACTCCGACATTAAGTGAGTAGCGCACGAGAGCACTTCCATGATGGGTGACCCACTGGGAAGTTCTCGTGTGAATTCCCAGAAACAAAACCGTGAGGGCGTGGTCGGGGCCCAAAGCGGACAATATCGTGCTACGGTGGTGGAGTGGGCCCGGGATGTGGTGGACCCCGGGCCGGGATGTGACAAAAGCGCCTTAATCAAATTTTAAAATAGAACCAATGTTTGATCTAAAAAGTACTAAAAAAATACAAGGGATTCTAATTTTCTCAAAAATGAAATTGCATTATAGCTACATTAAGGTTCGAAAAAGTATTATAATTAATATACAAATATTTCTTTATGATCTGAGTAGTTGTAACATGTTGGTAGATGCCACTCATGACACACCCCGTCCCGAATGAGGGCATGCTGGCCGTCACGTGAGAGTGACATAACCATTTGCACAGTTCGGAAGCTTTAAAGATACAATTACTACGAGGTAACACATGAGGGTGAATCCTATTTTTGTGAATTCTGTCAGAACACCGTTGGATTCCTCGTGGCCACCAAAGCTCTGCTATCTTGAACCTGGAGGGGCGCAAAACAAAGTTGAGTGGGTCAATAAAACAAGGTTTTTCGAAAATCATCTCATTATCAAAACGCTAACCCCTCACTGTAAAACTCGTATACTTTCCCAGAAAAATAGTATATATATAACCATATATAACAGTAAATAACCCAAATCATAAGTCTTTAACACTTTTCAAGAAATATGCCATGATATGCTTCAAAACATGATAAGGATGCATCAATATAACATGTGAAATAAGGAATCAACCGGAGACCCTGCAGTTGTCCTGTACGGTTAATTCTATAGCTCAATATCCAATCCAACCGGAGTCACCACTGTGACCTGTATGGCACTACTCTGCACATAAATCGGAACTACCTGAAGTAGTCTGTACGACAAGAATTGGTGTAAGAATACGCTCTAGTGCTTCTCTCATCAACAGCTGTATAATAATCTAAAGTCACCTACAAATCGGAACCACCTCTAATGGTCTGTACGACATGTCGGAACCACCTCTTATGGTCTGTACGACATGCACCTACTTGGATCCAAGGTAAGCGTATGGTGCGGGGTAAGCACTAACACCAGGGGTGCAGGTTATGAGCTCTCAACACAATTCATATCATTAATAATTCACATGAACATATAAAACTCACCTGATACTCACCTATGCGTCCACAACACCATTTCATATATATGCATCAAATACTAATTCATATAATTCATATATTATGTATGCATGGCATTTTAAAACTTACTTTCATATAAATTAAATTTCTGGGAAAAATCAGTAATATATAGGTATAAACTGAAAATAACTGCCCACTCACCTGGAGTTTGCCCTACAACTCCCTAGCACAACACATCAAGATGTCATGACGATCGGCGCCTAGAACAATCATCAAATCAAACCTCATAAATCATATCGATAGAATATATAACTTATATAAAACACGTCACTACATAGTTCGATCCGGAAGATCTGCAACTCAGATTTCCAATCCATAACTTTCAGAGGTCCACAATATATCTCTAGAACAACATCCTAAAATTTCCGTACCATCCAACGGTCGGATCTCCGTCAATTGTCAAAACCAAGTGACGGTTAACATTCTATTTTATGAACTTACAACTCCAATTCCGAAAGATCCGTAAATCAGATTCCCAATCTGTAAGTTCCTATAATCCTCAAATATTACGTATTACAATGTATCAAAGTTTGGTGACGATCCAACGGTCGAATCGTCAATTCACATTTTCACCTAACCACAAATCATAACGAACTTAGGTTCAATTACTCCATTTACGTCAATCAATTATCAAAACTGAACCTAGAACATTAAACACATGCTAAGAATGACATTGGCTGGCCACTGGCCACGCGCCGCCACACAGGCCGCCGTGGGTGGCGGTCGGCCACCCCGACTCGCCGGAAAGTCCAACTATTTCCAAAAATTACCAAAATTTACAGAAATGAAGATCTCAATGAGTAGAGTAAACTTTATACTTGTGGTCAAGGCCAATTTGGCCTGGAAAGGCTCCAATTCCATCAAACTCGTGAAGAACCCTAGAAATGGGTGAGTTCCAATTCGTTCTCAAATCAACTCCGCTATCCCAACCAATGCTTGGGCTTTGTTCTAGGCCTCAAGAAGATGCTATGGGTGGTAACAATTGGAAGGAATTGCTTCGGGATTGGGTGATTCGAAGCCCTTCTTGCGATTTTCTCCATTTTCAAAGCCAAATCCCTCCAATTTTGAGATGGAATGGATAGAGGAAGGCTCCTAGAGTGTTTCCCATGAGGTTTCTTGAAGTAATTCGCCGGAAAAACGGGTGAAAATCATCGAAAATAGGCATGGGTGCCGATCGAGTCAAGAATGGGCCAAGGGGATCTTGCTGATCCCCCGCGCCACGCTCTCCCTCTTTTCCTCCTTTTCTCTGTCCGATTGGCCAGGCTTCTCTCTCTCTCTTCTCTCCATTCGCCCAACTCTCTCTCTTTTCTCTCCTGAAGCTCCTGCTATCTTCCTCTGGTTGGGCAGCTGTGCCCAATCTCTTCTTCTTCTTTTTCTTCACCAGTCACGCACACACACACACACACACACACACAAAGCCTTCCTTCATCTTTTTATTTTTATTTTCTTTCCCTTACATCCAAGCCATCCATTTCATATTTCCTTTAATCTAGGCCATCCAAATGGCACACCAAAATTTTTATAATAAAATTCATAAAATGCCCAAACTTTAAACTTTAAAATCTTTTTCGTTATAACTCCAAATCACGAACCATCTGCACCCACGCTTCCGTAGCGACGAGTACTACGAGGATATGTCAAGAAAACAAATCTTAGATGGCACGACACAATGATTAATCTCGAATAATGCGGGTGCCTCAAAGGGCATTTTTGTAAAATCCTTTATTAAAACTTTAAACACTCTTAAAATCAAGGACGGGTTGTCACAACTCATGACTTGTGAAATAAATTAATATATTAATTAATTTCAATGCCACCTTTAGTTATAACCTTAGATGTCACATATCTATAATAGTATTTACAACATTACATGAATGATGATAAGATTTAATTAATTGTTAGGGGTGCTTATAAATTCCAATAGGAGCATTTTGCATCAAAACTCAGAAGGGTGCGGTTAGGGTGCTTATAAATACCTCATTTTTTTTCTTCTCATGTTTTTATATAAAGCCATGGGCCCAATGAACAGTGTTTTATGGTGTCACAAGCTTCACACAAAAATAATTAGACAAAAATGTCTCTCAAATAAAAAACTTCAAAAGCAATCCAAAATAATACATCAAATGTGACAAGGATATTTTTATCATTTTATTGGTGTTTTTTTAATAATTAATTTTTTTGTACAGTTTATTTATTTTTAAATAATTAGTACCTCACAATAGGTTAGCAATAATGTGATTCAATCAGTTGTTCATTAAATATTATTTTCTCTATTTTTAAACACATTCAAAATGACACATCCCGACCGAGATTGAGACATGCTGACCGTCACGTGAGGGTGACGTAGTCATGTGCATAGTGCGGAAGCAATAAGGATAATAAATATACGAATAAATAAAAACGAAAGCTACTAAAGTGCACTAATAAACAAGAAGTGTTAGGAGTGAGTTACAAGAGTAAATACTCATAATCAAAGCATAGAAAATCTAGGTGCAGTCCAGTAGGACAAGTACTCATTATACAGTACCAGAATATGTCCTAAAATATTTTATTATGTCAGAATCGCCAAAATCCTTGTACGCCACCAACAGCAAGTCTACCTAAAACCTGGAGGGGCGCAAAACAGAAAATGTGAGTGGGCAAAAACAAATGTTTTTCAAAACCATTTCATCATTAAAATGCTCTAACCCCTTGCCATAAAATTCGATACTATGAGCCCGTAGGCAAAAACCGTTTGTAAAACAAAGTAATAACGAATGAAATAGAAACGAACGAAAGTAGGGAAAATAGTCATTTTGCCATGATTTTGGGAAGGTTCCAAATTTTGTTCTGGATGGAAATAGGCTACCAGAAAGAAGGAATAAAATAAAAAATAAAATAAAAAAAAGAGGAAGGGGGGATGCCCAATCGGGAAGAGAGAGAGAAGAGAAAGGGACCAATGGAAATGAGAGAAAGGAGGGAAATGAGAGAGAAAAAAAGGGAGGGGGAACCGGGTACCAACCAACCTGTGCGACAGTCTTGACCTGAAGCTATATCCGGCGGTTTTCCATCGTTTTTCGGGCAATTTTCACCGATTCACCACCTGGAAATTTTACACCGGCCTTCCCTCTTCAATTTTTACCCATGATTGATGGGTTTTTGGTCCTAATTTCGTGAAGAACCCATAAAGTGGAGCCGAGGGTCTCGTGGTGGGGATCCACCAAACCTGAATAATGAAGGATGATTTTGTGAAAACATGTTCATTTAAGCAACATCTATAAGCATGCAATTAACAATTAAAAGGCGGAATCATGCTTGCATGCACTTAAAAACAAAACATTAACCATGAAATTCAAAGCCTAGTAGATTGGTGAACCAAGACTCAACTCAAATCAAAGTGAGTTGAGAAATATACCTTTGTAGATTCCTCTTTGTATAAGCAAAGGCTAATCACCCAAAGAGAGGGCCTTCATTCCTTGCATCTAAAATCTATGGATTTGGATGGATGAAAAGGTTTCTCCAAGTTCCCAAAATTGAGAACCTCTAAGTCTCCACACCAAGGAGAGATTGGAGAAGGAATGAGTGACCTTGGAGTAGTGGGATTGCTAGATGCACCCTCCCAGGGGGCCGGCCTCCTAGAGAGAAAAGGAGAGACAAGTTCTCACCAATTTTCTCTAAAAGAAACCCATAATGAATTTAGGCTATAAAGTCCTTTATATAGTCACTTCAAATAAGTGACCTAAAGAACCAAAAGGTCATTCTCTCTAACTTGGTCGGCCATAAGAGTTTTATTGGGCTTTTGGGCCTTTGTGAATTAAGTTGTCATACAACTTAAGTCAATGGGCTTGACGTTCGAAGCCCATTGGGCCTTGAGACCCAAAACTAACCCGTGGTCTTTTAACGAACTTTATTCGTTTGATTAATTAACATATTAATTAATCCTTGCCATAAATAATTAAACCATTTAATTATTCTTACTCATCTCCATTGTTTCTTCAATCTCCACCTTACACGGTGTACGATCCATTAGGTTCCTTTTAGCGACGCAGTGGGCGATTAAAACTCTTTAAAATCGATTGTGAATTGAAACTTACTTTCAATTCTCCCTTTAGTGTTTATACACGTTTAGGGCTTCCACAAACCAAGAGTGACACCTAGTAGCATATCATGGTTACCCAAGCTAATCAGAAGAGGTGGAGAACCTATTCAGTTTAGGATTACAAATGCAATACGGTCTTTCTCTAATACAATACTCTTGACCACATTGTTTGGTTTAATAGTTTATTTATTCATGTCTACTATCCAATGTGATTCGTGTGCTTATATGATTACCTTGAATGTGATTTGGAACGACTTCCTAAATCTCATTCTTACTCTGGCCAGAGGTTCTAAATCATATCATAGAGTATTCTCCCTCAAACGGTTTGAAGGTTAGAGATCCCTTGTTGCGCATTCACTTGCCTCCATAGCTAAGTGGCTTAACCCCAACGATGTTGTGGACACCCTCCTGATGGAGTGACTTTGACATAATCAAAGATCAAGTACTTAACCACAAGACAAACGTGATGCCTCAGGTCAAATGACTACTTTGCATTATCCCAACCATGAGTTCTCATATGACATGAATATGAGAACTCTTCATTGATCGTGTTCAGTGAACTCATTCTCTATTGAGCACCTACATACTTGTCTTGATGTCACACACACCAATGACTCGAGACTAGTCACTCTCCCTGAGAGAATACACAGCACGTACTGATCTTAACGGACTGTCAATGCCCAATTGGCAATCCTATGATCAGGAACGTTTAGGATGTGTCTACGAAAGAATGGTCTCATGAATCTAACTTCTTTAGATTGCATTCTCCCAATCACATATTCCTTGGACTTATCGTTTAAGCATATAACATTTATATGAGACGGCTTAAACAATAATATTTGCCCTTTATATTTAAACTAGATTAGTTTAACATGTGAAATGTCCGTAAAGTATCATCATATGATTGGCTTTAGGGCACATTTCCAACAAATAAAACTTTCACCACCACCACCATCAATGGACTCCCCTCAACCTCAGGAAAAAAGCCTAGGCATTGGTTGGGGCGGCGAAGCATCGGAGGTGACGAATTTTAGCCACCAATTTCTAGTGTTTTTGGCAAGTTTGAGTGAAATTGAGGCTTTTTCCGGCTAAATTGGACCTCGGCTCATGTATGAAAAGTATTCCTCTCCTTGATTTGTACATTCCTGCAAAATTTGGTAATTTTTGGAAATAGTTAAATTTTCCAACGAGTTGGGGCAGCCGACTGCCACTTGCGGCGGCGCATGGCCAGTGGGTCGTCGATACTATTTTACACTAAATTGATATCTTGATCTCAGATTTTGATGCCCGTCGTATGTGATTTTATTATTGTGAATCTAGTTTTATTAAGATGCATTACTTGATTTTTATTTGACTTGACGATCTGACCGTTGAATTGTCACCAAACTCTAATGCACTATAGAACGTAATATTTGAGGATATTAGGAACTGACGGATCGGGAATCCAATTTATGGATCTTTCTGAATTGGAATTCTAAGTTTGTAAAATAAAATGTTTACCGCCACCTAATCCTAGTAATTGGCGGAGAATCTGACCGTTGGATTGCAAGGAGAATTTAATATGTCATTCTATAAGCATAATGCGGACCTTAGAAAGTTACTGATCCGAAATCCGATGGGCGGATCTTTTGGATCGAATTACGTAGGGTTGTGGACCCTACCTTTGATCGAGAGTTGACTTTTAGTCAACATGGCTCATAATGTTTTGAAGATTAAATTTAGTATTGCGGGATCTTATGTGAAGTCTTGTGGGCCTATATTGGTTAGAAAGTGACTTGAACTTATGTGATATGGTTTTTACCTTGATTTCTTATATTTATATCTTTTGTGAATATGAAATGGATAAAGAATGAGTGGTGAACTACGAAGAGCTTGATCCCACTCAAGGGTATGTAGGTAGTCTAACAGGGGTTAGATGCAGCCCTAAATAATAGAGAATTAATCTTTTGTTAAGAATTTGTTTTAATAGAAGAAATTTGAGGATTAAATTTATAATTTAATCATATGTTTTGATAATGAAAATATGGATATAGTTTTGTGAGGAATTAAGGAATTGAAGTGAAGAATCGTGATTAATGGTAGTAAATTAAACAAGAGTTTAAATTGGGCCTATCACAGACATTATATTCTTGAAACAACAGTTTTGGAGTCAAGACGTTACAAATATCTTATGACTATGTTCTTTGGTATTCTTTAATGAAATACTACGAATTTGATAGATAGGTTGACATATTTGACAGTGGCTTAAAACTTGAATAAAAATTACTATCTTTGCGTTTGCTTATGACTTGTACTTTTGATTTTCTTTTGCTTAATGGGTTTTCAATAGAAAAAGAAAGGAAACAATCAACATGGAGATTTTTTTTTTGCCTTGCCATCGAAGCAAAGAGTTTCTTGGAGGGGGCTCCAGAATATAATGATTGGAAGTTGCTGTTATAAGGCTTTGTGAGATGTACTTTGGCGTGACAATATTTTTAAATTGATGCGTTGGTTTTGTTTGGAAATTTGAAAAAACAAGTTTGAGATAGTGTATAACTCTCACTGAATTGCTCTTCTTAGATAATATGCACGAGTTTATTGATGTT
Source organism: Malus sylvestris (assembly GCF_916048215.2). Classification (NCBI taxonomy): domain Eukaryota; kingdom Viridiplantae; phylum Streptophyta; class Magnoliopsida; order Rosales; family Rosaceae; genus Malus; species Malus sylvestris. The sequence continues at coordinate 41,472,377 of NC_062274.1, forward strand.
ACCATTTTTATTGTCAAATGATTATAACATATGCATATATGAGATGAAATTTAATTTATGCATTGGAATGATGAGAAGCATAACTCATGTACTAACTGTAAGTTTCATGGGATAATCTTTTAGCGAATCGGAATATGAACACATTAAACAACATTTGAACTAAAAAAGTTAAAATCGAAGATCATATATGCTTATACGACAATAATGGAGTAAGGACAAAAGATAAATATTCGGTACATTTCAGGATGGGCTTGGGCCTAGCCCGGCCCCTATGTGGCTCCGCCCTTGCCCAAACCCAATCCACATTTCTTTGTATGGCGCTGAAAAACAAAGTACATTAGTATTTCTAGGTAGTCATTTCTACATTCCTCTATCATGCCTCTTGTAAGCTCACGTGCCGCATTTCTAGTCCGTTCTATCAAAGTTTTTATGATTAATTTCTTCGTCACCATGCCTAAATCTCGTGGACTTTGGAAGTTCTTCACTCAAACATACCCTTGCGGAAATTTAAAATGTGTGTTTATTTCATAGAAGTAATACATGCATACCAACGCTCTCGAATTTGATTGCATAGGAAACAAAGAAATAACGATTAAGACATTACATTCAACTTGTTGGGATGTGGATATAAACGATTATGGTCAATTCTTATAGCTTTCAATTTCACGCCATAATGTGAGGATCTCGAACCTAGAGAAAAGAGAAATGCAAATTTTTTAACAAGAAGAAGAGAAGCTAACAATGGAATAAAAACAAGAATTTCACTCGCAGAGTTATATTTGGAGCCTCAAGACCAAGATGAATAAGTGCATATCGAAATCACCTTGAACTCTGCAATCGATGATGACCTTGGATAAGTATTATCTTGTGGATGTGGTTTATACTAATGGACATGCTTTTTAGCGCCATCTGAAGAATGTAGATATCACCAGAAAATAACATATATTTTTTTTTGTGTCCATTCACTTGTATATAACGTATAAGGTATAGTATGCCGACTTGCATACACTAAATAATTTCACCCCAATCGAGAAAGTGTGTATCTTGTTTCTAAAAGTTCATGATTTGAAGTTTGGATTACGAAATTGAATCAAACAAAAGATGGAATGAAAATAATTTTGTGACCCAGTTACATGTATCTAAGTTATTGAGCAATTACAACTTCATATGATATTTTTAAAATATTTCAATCTCATACAGTTAAGAGATCCCTTATTTATCATGTGACACAAATGTGACAGCCAACATAAATGGGGAATCTTTATTTGCCACATGATCACTTAACGGTTAACTTAACAAAATTTTTAACGAATGTATGAAATTGAAATAAAATGATAAGTAAATGTATGAAATTAAAATATTTTAAGATTTTATAAGAAGTTTCAATCGATCTTGAACCTGATGAGGTAAAATATAATTTTAATAATTCGTGGTTTTGCAGTGCAGCGAGTGCGTGGAATTCACTATTGTAAACGCAAGTCGCAACACGGAGACGGACATCTATCCACTGAAGTGAAAACGTCAGAGACACTCTCCAATGCACGCGTAGGATACACACACAGATATATATATATATATATATATATATATATATATATATATATATATATATATATATATATATATATTCAAGTTCAACCCCAGCAAGAAAACCAGATATTCTAACCGGCATGTCTGAAAAGCAGAAATCAAAACCCCTACAATACATGACTGTGGGGTACACTTGGATGCCCATAAGTCTCAAAAGCAAACTGTGAAATTACGAAAACACCACAGTCCAAAAACCACGTAAATCTTCAAACCAACTTTACGCCTTAGGAGAAACGACGTCGGATCACCGGGAAACATATGCGAAAAATGGTAGATTTGATGAGGACAAATTAGTCAGAACAGACATCAATCCGTCCCCAAGCTCAACAATCCGACTGGTGTCTGCATACAAAAACAAAAGCAATCTTCTGCTCTCTCTCCCTCTCTCTCTCTCTCCAGCTTTCAAAACTACTTTCCCTTTCTTCCCCCCTCTCTCTCCTTTCTCTCTCTAAAGCTTCACAGGAATCAAACTCCAAAACCCTAAAAGCCAGAAGCCCGAATCCAGAAACCAATCTGAAAATCCTGAAAATATGAGCTCCAAACCCAGCATTTTGCTCTCCTGCTTCCGCCATTGAAAGAACCCATCCTTCTGTTTCTTCTGCTGGGTAGGCATAGAACCAGATGGGTAAGCAGAAAAAGCAAAAAAACCCAGAAAATTCTCCGAATTTCAAACCCAAAAAACCCAGCTTTTTTGCTTCGTTCTTAAACCACAGTTAAACCCTCTTTCTATTTTTGCTCTAATCTGAGAAACAGTTCCCAAAAATGGCGATTCAAAAACCCTTTTCCAAGACACAAATCTTCCTTTTTCTGATAGTTCTAGTCAATGTGGCTGTTTTCGTCACCTCCAAGTCGACAATCGAGCCCTGCTCGAACGCCGACTCGTGCAACGCCTTGCTCGGGTACACCGTCTACACCGAGCTAAAGGTCTCGGAGGTCGCCTCCCTCTTCCAGATCGACCCAATTGCTCTCCTCACCGCCAATTCCATCGACATTTCGTACCCAGACGTCGAAAACCACATCCTCCCGTCCCAGCTCTTCCTCAAAGTCCCAATCACCTGCTCCTGCGTCGACGGGATTCGAAAATCGGTGTCTACCCACTACAAGACCCGGCCTTCCGACACTCTGGCCTCCATTGCCGATTCGGTGTACTCCGGCTTGGTCTCGGCGGACCAGATTAGGGAGGCCAATTCGATTTCGGACCCTTCGGTGCTCGACGTGGGGCAGACCCTTGTGGTGCCTCTGCCCTGCACTTGCTTCAATGGGACTGATAATCTACTGCCTGCTATCTACTTGTCCTACGTGGTGAGCCCGGAGGACACGCTGGCAGGGATCGCAGCGCGGTACTCGACTACACTGACCGATTTGATGAATGTGAATGCCATGGGGAGTACTGCTATTAAGGCTGCTGATATACTTGCAATCCCATTGCCAGGTAATCTGTAGTTTTACTTATTTTATCAAGTGTTTCGCAATTGGAAGCTAATTAATTACAATTTACTTCTATGTTGAAATTTGGTATGTTAATAGTTTGTGAGTGATTGTGTTGCTGGTTTCTAATTGCGCCATTTTGTTTTTGGTTTCAGTTGCTGTACTTGTTATTGTTATAAGATACTTCATCGTAGAGAATCGGAGTTCTTAAAGTTTGTGCATTTTGATGGGTTTTAATTAGTTCAACGTTCGGACTAATGACCATGTCATTTATGTTTGAGATTAGTTTACCGCCATAGCTGTACGGTTTCTGGGAATCCTTGAGGCCTTTATTATGGTTGGCTGTCTCACAGATTTGGATGAAGTTTTCATCTTTAAAATATATCATATACTTTTGTGTAAATAGACTTTTGTAGAATGATTAATAATCAAGACAACCATCACATAGTTTTTGTGTTTAAAATTTATCAAATGGTTGGTTTGGTTCTCTCGCAAATCCAACTTGAGACAAAAGCCGCTAAAATATATTGGTGCACTAGAAATATACTTCAGTATAATGAATAAGAAACCATTAGGTAATTGTGTAACAATTTCAGTTAAACAATTGACTACAAAGTTCTCAAAAATATTTTACCATATAAATTCCAAGACAGAAAATCTTCAACCTTTCCTTGAGAATACTCTGCTTCTTCATGTATGACTTCTTTATGTAAGTAGTATGCTCAGGAAGCAAACCAACCTTAAACATCACATTATCCTGACAAAAGAAAGAGAAAATGAATTTGGAAAAGAGTTTCTTTATAGATATTGCTTAAAGAAGTCGTGAAATATGCACCTCTGCTTCCTTTTGAGTGCTGGTAGTGCATCACATATGGAAATTGTTTTCCGTCTTTGAAATATGTCACATATATTTTACTTATTGGCGAATGGTAACTAATATTTTGTACTTGTTTCCTATATATTTTGTTTATTTCTATTGTATTTTATATCTGAAGTAATGATCTTTATGAGATAGCCTGTTGGTAATGTTTTAATTTTGTTTCTCTTGAGTGCAGCCTGTGCATCAAACTTTCCTAAATATGCTCAAGATTACGGCTTGATGGTGCCCAATGGTAGCTATGCCATTACAGCAAGTCACTGTTTACAATGCAGTTGTGGGCCTGGGAGTCTCAAGTAATTGAGTGTACTTCTATATATATCTACATGTTCTCCAACTTCTTCTGCGGATTGAGTATTAATCACATAATCGTGTTATTTTCTACAGTTTGTACTGCCAGCCTGCTTCATTAGCAGTTTCATGTTCGAGCATGCAATGTAAGAAAAGTAACCTCATAGTCGGGAATGTTACAGTTCAGCAGAGTGGTGGTGGTTGCAATGTCACTTCTTGTAACTATGGTGGTTTTGTGAATGGCAGCATCATCACAACGTATGGTTATCCTTTATGCTTTTACTTTTTCACTCTTACTATAGCTGTTTCAAAATGTAGGAATTCTGCTTTAATGTCAATCTGATTTCATCCTCCTCTGCAGATTGTCTTCATCTCTTCAGCCCCGTTGCCCAGGTAAACGTATAGATGCTATTATGTATTGTGCTGCTTGGCTAATTAAAAGGAACAAAACTATAGAAATTGGTTGCACTTGTAGGTTTCTGGATATCACATGAAATTGGTTGTCTTATTTTCTTAAACTGAAGGAAGTTTTGCCCGTTTTCTTTGTTAAAAATTGGTTCATGTTTTAATACTTTTCTTTATAGTACTGTAAAATTCTAATTTCAAATTATGGACTCGATTATTATCAAACAGTTACTAGTGTTATAAAGCATATAAGCAGATTGTATATTACTCTCTATTGAAAATAAGATCTTATTGGAAAATAGAAGATCAATCGCTTTATGCATTGTGATTTCTTAACTGAAAAGAAAAAGACTTCATGGAGCCAGAAACCAGACTGTGATTAATTTGTTACTCAAGAACTGTATTTCAAAACGCGATGCAGGTCCACAGAAATTTCCACCACTTAAAGCCCCGCCTACCTCGGTAATCCATGACACAATGTTTGCACCTGCACCTGCACCTGCACCCCAGTCAGATGGTTCTATTGGAGGGATACCCAAGTCGCCTTCAGTGTACCCCGGAGTGCATCCAGCAGGATTATCCCCTATAGGTGGCCCTGCTGGGAGTGCTTCTGATGCCTGCTCGTTGATCAATCCATTGGCCAATCTCCCAACCGCCGTTCTGCTACTTTTGTATGTCAAGTTGATGATGGTCATCTTATAATGATTTCGGTACCCTGTTCTTCGTTGTTGCTTCTGCATTGGACCAGTCGGATTCTTGTATTTAACCTTCTACGTATTTGTAGTGTTTGAACTGGTTTGGTGGATGTGGAACCGTCATTGGGGTGTTTGAATAATGATGGGTTTTGTTTTTCGCAACTGTCAGATTATGCACTGTGAAGTTGTGGCCGTTGCCATCTCTGTAATCTATTCTCGTTACCACTTTCTTGAGTCTCAGAGAGCGTGTGGGTAGAGCCTTCCTCGTTAGTTCCTAGCATTTTGTTATCATCTATATTCTCTAATTCTCTCCCTTATGCACTCAACGCTAAACACATCACTTTGGAAGCATATTATATCTCACCATACATTTAAACAAGAATTAAGCCAACTCAACTGGTTTTTTTTCTCATCAAGTTTTCACTTCTTGATTGCGTACTTAGTACTGGTTTGGTACTGATGTGCTTTTATAAAAAATGAGTATAAAAAAAAACTAAGCTAAAAAAGGTGTTTGGTAAACACTAAAAACATCTTATTTTCATAGTTCTAGGTGAAAAAAAGCTGAAAACGTGAAGTAGTAAAAATGAGCTTATTCTCACAGCACATCAGAAATAGTTTTTTTTTTTTCAACGCACATCAATACCAAATCAGCCCTTAGACCATCTCAAATGGAGAGGGCTAAAAGTCCAAAAGTAAAAAAATAACTTGATTTGCTTAAAAACTCATCTCTAACTGATGACTGTGTTATAATTTTATGGAGTTTAGACCATCTCCAAGGGAGATGTCAAATTTTAAACTTAAAATTTAAATTTGACAGCTTATGTGGCAAATTGACATATTTTAATGTTTCGCTCTTCACCAGATATGTCAAATTAAACTATTATTTTATTACATTATTTTTTTTCTTAATTATTGTTTTATATTTTAAATTTTACTTATATAAATAATTCATAATAAAATTCATATTAATTATTAACAAAATACTAATACAAATAATCCAACAAAATACAACCCCTTAATTGAAAATAGAAATAAAAATCCACAACATCTGCAGCAAATCCATAAGCAAGCATCCTCATGAGTATTTATCATTAATAGCCAAAATTTAATGCTAAATTTCATAAATGTCACTTTTTATAAAAACTTTCAAATATAGCATAAAACTCACATTAATGGACCTAAAAACCCTCAAAATCCAAAACCCATTTACACAAGAAAAGCTAAAACACTTGAATAGATCTCATGTCCATTGTTGTTCAAAGTGCAAGGCTTGGAGGGGAGTTGGTAATATCTAACTTGTGCAAGTTAGTTTCTGATTAATTTGCAACTCATTGAACATGGAGGGTCAATGGAATTTTTGTGGGAGTTGTATGGAAGCAACTTAACCGCTCCAAACTTGGAACTCTTCTTACTCCAAGAAGAATATAATTGCAAAAGAGTTCATAAAGCAAATGAAAACTCCTATAAAATTCTTGAACATAACTGACTGGTCCGAATATAGAATCGATGGTCATCCATCCATATAAGTAGCAAATTACATTTAGAAGGGAAAAATTGCCTATTTGATAATATAATGCAAGTGACTAGATGATTTTTTTTATGAAGAACTCACATTCAACAATATTATTCCCAATCAACAACTCACATATCAAAGTCTATCAGATGATCTTTTTTTGTTGAATTATTTGTGTTTTCCTATATAGCTAGGCAATTGATACATCATAGACAAGCGTCTGCAAATTCTCGTTGATCTCCATTTCATTGACTTTTTGTTGAGGTAAAGTACCATATTCATTCATAGATAATAGGAATACGCGTGTAAACATGAGGATAGGGTGTAATTACATGGGCCTTGATAAAAACCTTATCAGGGATTTCAACCTGGACAAAGGGAAAAAGAGCATCTGATACCAAAATTAAATATGAATTCTATCCTAAAAAAGAATGTCACAAATTATATCGGGTGGTTCTTCAAACCATGCTCGTTCCGCCTCCAAAAGCAATCCGAACTGTGCTAATTGATGAGCCACCCAATTTGCCCCTCTCCATGTATGCAAAATCTTCTAAATTGGGAGTGATCGTAGATAATAATGCACCTCGTTAATTACTGTACCAAAATGGGAGTTATCATCACGGTCCTTCTGGTTTATGGCAGCAAGTACACTGGAAGAGTCCCCTTCAAATTAAATCGCCTCAACTCCCAGTTCCCTGGCCAATTCTGTCACTGTACATGCAGCAAGCACCTCTGCGAGTGGTGGCGAAGTCACACCCTCCACCTTCTGAGTTCGAGCAGCAATAAATTCTTCCACATCATTTAAAAAATCTACGTAGTTATGAAGAGGCAGCAGCTGAGAATTTTTTCCGTTACACTACCAACTACATCCTTATGTTTATTTGGTTTTAATTTTGTGGATATTTAAGTCTATTTAAGTGGATTTTCTGTTATTTTTGAAAGATTTTATAAAAAGTGACATTTATGAAATTGAGCCATAAATTTTGGCTATTATTGATAAAACTTGCATCCTCATAGCAGCAGTGACCTTTTGTAGAGGTGATAAACCAAGATGACCTGATCGATCCCTTTTTTGAGCAAAGTATGAGTTATTGGCTTCTACCACATTTACAATTGGAAGGAAAAGAGGTTCACGCATCCGAAATTTCTTTCGAAATTGAGTTGGAGAGTACACTGGATGTTCAACAAAATAATCATTATAGTCTTTGGTGGTCATCGAGTGATCTTCTATTGATATATGCATGACCTTTTTTGGAACCACGATGTTTTCTCATTCCTATTTCCATGTTCTCTTGTTTATTTTGTAGAGCAACCAATTCCAGCCTTTCCAATTCTTCATTGGCCTCAGAATTAACAATACTAAAAAAATGCTACTCCGCTAAATCAAAAGATGAGTCTGAAAATTTTTGAGGCATGTCCACAAAATAACATAGGATGCCTGTTGAAGAAATCATTGTATTTCACAAAAGCAGCGCGTTGCTTAAATTGAACAAACTTCTTGATTAAAAAAGAAGAAAGAGGTAGTGTTTTAAACGAACTCTACATGTTCAACAATAAAATAATAAAAGATATTTAATAATAAATGATATTAAAATATTAATAAAAGACATTTAATAATTAGTAAAAAAAATTTGAAGCTGCTGTCAAATTTGACAACAAACCCCCTTATTGCCATTCCACGTCATGCCACACATGATTTGGCATTTCGGTTGGAAACAATTAGTGACTGCATTTTTTTACTGTTATAGCTAATGTGGACAATTTGACATCTCATTTGGAGATGCTCTTACTAGGCCTTTATTTGGGCAAGGGGGCATCAGGTTGGCTAAATGTAGTCCATCTCTTAGCTCTTTTTTTGGGACTCAGCTCCACATTTGCAATAATTGATTCAAATTTAACAGCTAGATTTGAAAACATTCAAATGTAGTTTAATTAAATTAACCAATAAATTTAAAGGAAAACTAATGAAAAGGGCTTGAAAACTTTGAGTTTTAATGATAAGGACAAAATAAAGGGTAAAGTGAATAGTACCATGATTGACTTTTTAGTGTAAAAATGTGGTTTTTCGTTAAAGTGAACAGTACCGGGTGCTTTTCGTTAAAGTTCCCTAAATTTAAAGTGTAAACTTAAAGCTAATAAATTATTGAGGGGCTGCTTAGCCCGTTCGGTTGAATATGGTATATGAGTATGGTCTAACACTGTTTATTTAAAAATAATTTTTTGTATGACTATAATTCTAGACAAGATTATATTTAGCATTTTCGGTTGGAGATGACCTTGCTTTTTATGTGAAGCTCCCAATGGTTACTCATCGGTTCGGTCGTTTTGGCATGTATACTAATTAGACACGTTATTGTCAGTTAGGTCTAGTGATATTCCTCTTCACTTATAAGTGAGAGGTTTTAAGTTTGAATTTCGTAAATGACGAGTTTGATTCTAATTTATTCCCTCATCCCTTAGTGTACTGTTGTATATAAAAAAACCAAAGTTTTATCACTCAAAATCATTTTGACAATATGGCAAATTTGTTCAATTTCTATTCACAATTCCGTCGAATATGAGCACCAGTTCATTTTCTGTCAAGTAAGAGCTCAAGGGCCCTCCGTCGAGGGCATTATCAACTCACAAAGGGGACTCTCAAAAGCTTCGGCGCGAGGTGTTCTGGTGGTGGAAGAATGTTGGCACGTTGCACTAAAGTTGTTGCAGAATCTGGAGAATTTTGTGATCAAATTGAGATGATAAATTGATCAAAAAAGGTCAGAAATGGGATTTACTCTTGATTGCTGGACGAGTTGTTACGAATGGCACTTGATTGTGTGTTTAAATGATACGTGTTAGAATCTTCCTAATGAGCAATCGTTTATTTATTTATGTATCTTGAAATTATATTACGTGTCATTTAGTATTACGGTTTAATTCCTCTTCACTTGTACTTAATAGGTCTTAGGTTCGACTCTCGGCAGTTGAAGTTGAACCACATTATTATGACAAACTCATTATAAGACTTAGCCTACTCCATCACTCCCTTAGGATAGATACTATCATTTGTTCAATTTTTTTTTTTTAATATTATGTAAACTGTTGAATAATTGGGTTCTTTTACTTGAATACAAACATTAAAAAAAACCCCTAAATCAATAGTTTGATGAGTAGTTTAGTGATGAAAGATGACACTCTACATCACTCTGTAGATAATGTTGGAATCAAATTCATGACTTCTTCAACCACCGACAAATAGGCAGCCCACCTGTCTGTGACACCACCACATCCCAGTCTCCAGGCTTGAGCTTTGCTCCACTTACTTGTTTTCCAGCCCGTATGGGCTTGGTTCAATCTCCGACTACCAAAATTTCAGCGCCTAATTTTTTAGGTGTTAGTTGAGCGGCGGACTGGAGCCTAACGTCTAGGAGGCTAGGCGGGGTCTAGGCAGGCATCTAGGAGGATTAGGCTGATTTAAGTAAATTTATTGTATTTCGTGTAAATACATGTCTGCTTGTACTTAAAATATATATAATTTTTATCATAAATTGCAAAATAGAGTGACATATATCTTATAAAGTATTAGAACATAATGAAAATATGGGGAACATGCATATAATGTATGCTCATTTAAGTATGCAACAAGTCTCTTACAATTTATTGAAAAAAAAAAACAAAATGCAAAATAAAAGTTATATATTTTCTGTCTAAGTGAGTCACAACTTAGACGCGCGTCTCAGCATGTCTAGGTGCTCTTTCTTAATTTTAAACGCCTAGACATTATTCAGAACGGTAGCCAGCCGCTTAGCTAGGCGGTTAGGTGGGGATTTTTAGAACAATGATTAGCTTATTACCTTTTGCGTGTTGTCCGAGTTGGCCTGAAGATGAAAACCATGGGACTCATATGCACCAAAATGAGAGCAGCATCAGAGACACTAGCAAATTTTCAGCTGTTACTATAAATGAGGGTTTAAAATGTTGCAAATTGTCTCAAAAGTTCATTAATCTGATGATTGTGTGGGTCATTTTGCAGGTACGGTTGGTTAGCAAATAAGAAGCTCCGAGCTGGAGTATACAAAGTTAGCAAAAGTTCATACCGAAAGCAGAGTCCGTTCTCCTCTACCCTATGGTCCAAAGTTGCTGGAGTATACACTAGTACAGAAAAGGTCATAAACAACAGTTTTTAACTGTCGTCTGGTATGAAATAAAAAAAATGTCTTATACGTGGGTGCCATCTTATAGCACCGGAGACAGCGTTCTGACCCCAATTACTCAACTTCGATGATAAAATTATAAGTCATATGCACTATGTGACTGAGATTAATTAGCATGAAACCCTAAAATATGTGCAATTAGTGAATGTGAAAGTAGTCTTACTATGTTGTATACTGAGCTTGAGCTGGATCTTCATTGCATGAATCTCATTTAAGCATCTCTTTTCTTTTTATTCATTAGCGTGTCACATGAAAAGTTATGTGATACAACGAAAGTAATATTTAACATCAATCTCTATATATAAAGCCAACACTAAAGTGAATAGTATTTTTTGGGTCACAAGCTTCACAAAAAAAAAATTAGACAAAAATGCCCCTCAAACGAAAAACTTCAAAAGAAACCCAAAATAATGCATCAAATGTGGCAGGGGTATTTTCGTCATTTTAACAATGATTTTCTAATAATTAAATTTTTTGTACAATTATTTTTTTATTTTTATAATTAGGACCTCACAATATGCTAGCAATAATGTGATTCAATAAGTTGTCATTAAATATTATTTCTTTATTTTTAAACATGTTCAAAACATATTAAGAGGTGTGTAATGCCGGTTATAAAAAAGGTCTTTCGCACACAAATAATAATGTGATTAAATTAGTTGTCAAATGATTGTTTTTTTTTAACAATCAATATTATCTACACTATGGGGGATGGGATGGGCTTTGCGAATTGTTTATTAAATATTATTTTCTCTATTTTTAATGTAAATTCAATAGAGACTAATTTTATTATGTGGATTAAGTTGCTTTAATTGGTTTATGAGGGGTTTCTTCTAGCTTGATCTAAGATTATTCATTTACTTCAAATATTTGACTTTCATTTTGTCAATTTACGCATATAAATACATTTAAAACGTGTAAGTCGCACATAGCATGCTATGATTCAAAAAATACTTTCTACACACGCGTGTGCGCATGCATGAAGGCTAATTCTAAGAAATTCCCCAAATCATTAATTCAACGAAAGTCTTGTTTGGCCTTTTGAGTTTTGTTGGAGCATCACATGAAAAGTTCTTCCCAAAGGCTAGGGCAAATCCATTTTAATTTGGCTTTTTAGCTAAAATAGTATTTGACCTTGAAATTTAAAATCAATATAATCGGTCCCTTAGTTTGTTCACCATCAATCATTTTGGTCATTCCGTGAGAAATCTCCATTATATAGGAATAAAATGATAAAACTACCCTCAATTTTGGTCAAAATCATTTTAGCCCATTGTTTATTAAATTGAGGGTTTTTTTTTTGTCATTTTGGTCTTTATTTAAAAGAGATTTTTCACGGAAAGATTGATGATGGACAAAAATTTCAAATCTCAGGAACCAAATTGTAGAGTTATGTTAATCTCAGGGACTACTTCTATCAATTCCAATGATATTAGAAATCAATTGGAACAAATCTTCTCTCTAGAAATCAATTGAGTGGAACAATACCTGAAAGTATTGGGCAACTGTCTAAGCTTGAGACTATCAATCTTGAAATGAATGCTCTGGAAGCGGTTGTTTTCAGAAAACCATTTCTCTAAACTATCCAGATTAAGGCATTTGGATTTGTCCTCTAACTCACTAGCTTTAAGTTTCAATTCTAATTGGGTTCCTCCTTTCCAATTGAAGTACATGTTCTTGAGCTCTTGCAAGATGGGTCACAGTTTCCAAAATGGCTTCAAACTCAGAAAAATTATTGGGTTCTTGATATGCCTAATGTAGGAATTTCTAATGTCCTTCCAAGTTGGCTTTGGAGTAGTTGGTTTGATGACGACTTATATATAAATCCCTCCAACAACCGAATTAGAGGAATAATTTCAAATTCAAGATTTGAGTTTCTCTCATCTTTCCTTCTTAGCTTGTTTTCGGGAAAATTCCTACCACAATGGGCTCTTTATTTCCTATTCAAACACTGAAACTAAGTAGGAATGGATTTGTAGGAGAATTGCCTTCATCCTTAAAGAATTGCAAAAGCCTCGTAGTCTTTGATGTTGGAGAAAATAACTTATCAGGGCTGATACCTGAATGGTTGGGTATTGGACTTCCAAATTTGGCTATCCTTGTCCTCCGTTCAAATCACTTCTATGGAGGCATTCCATTACACTTGTGTAATCTTAAAAGCATTCAAATTTTGGATTTCTCGATTAACAATATCTCTGGAAGTATACCCAAATGCATCAACAATTTCAAAAATTTGGCTGAAGTAGGAAATTCAAGTCCAACCGTCAGTCATGTGTATGGCGTTACATTGGGATGGAAGTCTTGTCTTCAACAATTATTACGATGAAGAAACATCATTTATATGGAAAGGCATAATGTCCAAATACATAAGTACTCTGGGGCTTGTAAAGAGTATTCATCTATCGAGCAATCGGTTAACCGGAGAGATTCCTAATGAAATTAATGATCTTGTTAGGTCGGTTTCTTTAAACCTATCGAGAAGCAATTTAACAAGTCAAATAACTCTAGAGATTGGGAAGTTGGCTTCGCTACAGTTCTTTGATTTGTCCAGAAACCAAATTTATGGTAGAATTCCAACAAGTCTTCTTCAACTTTATGATCTCGGTGTTTTGGACTTGTCATACAACCACCTGTTTGGAAAAATTCCCTTCGAGACCCAACTCCAAAACTTTGGTCTCTCTTCTTACGCTGGAAATCCTCTGCTTTGTGGAATTCCTCTTCAACAGATGTGCTCTCCAGAGGAATCAAGTTCGAAGGAGCAGCCGGTGTTTGAGAATTACGTTGAAGATAAGGATGGGTTTATAACACCCGGATTTTATGTGAGTTTAGCTCTTGGATTTGTTGTTGGATTTTGGAGAGTTTGTGGGAGTTTGATATTCATTAGGTCATAAAGATACACATACTACAAGGTCTTGAACTGTGTATACGACTGGCTTTATGTGAGAGTGGCGTTGTTTAGGCGACGAAGAATGGTTGATGGATAAATTGTAAGTAAGCTTCCACATAACTATAGTGTAATGATATGGCATAATTGCCATCATGATTAATATCAATTCGTTCTCTCTAATTCTTTAAATTTGTGACTAATATATGCTGTGGTTTTTCTCAATCTTTTTAGCTCTTGCATTTACCGTTCGCAAGACATGCTCCCTTTCAGGTGGAGAAGGAGATAGAAGACTCCAATTAGAAGTTATGATTTAGTGAAAGTGTTGTGCTTGATTTGGCTTTTTTGTTTTGCAATGACGTTATTTACATTATCTTTGAGTGGTCAATTAGGTCCTTTATGTCCAATATTACTATGTGGATCACTTTATCCTAATTCAATAAATCCTTGAGAAACGTGCAAGAACTTCTTAATTAAGTTACAGAGAGAAAAGCAGGCAGATAGTTCAATTAAGATTTGATACATTAACATTGAGAACATTGCAGAATCGGTTTTCTCACATCTTCATTAAAAACCAAGTTTCCTGACAAGATTAGATTCGGCCAGTGACCATCTATTTGTTCATTATATATAGCTACATTTTATGATCTTTCAACTAAACCCTGCAGTGCAATATTCAATGTGAAAACAAGTATAACATCGCCGATTGCTTGTTTGGGTCAAATAACTGAGAATAGTAACCCTTGGAAGCCTGTTAGCATCTCGTCAAAATTGTTCCAGCCTTTGGCCGATAGAGTTTTGTTCGAGCCGTTTCCACTCTAGATATACTCCTATATGCATGAGAAAAAAATGAGTGATACAGAACTTGAAGTTGAAGTAGTAAGTGATGTAGAGTTTATTGTTTGTGGCTGGTTCTGATCCTTCCGTGAAGAACAAACGATTCATAAGCGCATAAAATAAATATGCACTCGGGAGTTCCAAAAAGAAAGAAATTGAAATATAAATCAAACATTCAGCATTGGTATGATACTATTGCTTGTGGAATAAATCTTGTCTGATTGAGGGAATATCGCTAAACTAATAGCTAATGCACGGTTAACTTGAGTGACTAGGGAAGATAGTTGATAACAATATCATATCCTCTCACTTGGTAAAAAAAAATAATGACAGAAATAGAACTGCCAGTTATGAATAACCAGGAATACAAAAAGAAATTTAATGCATAATATGCATCAGCTGATGAAAAAAATTAGTAATTTGGAAAACCACATGTAGAAGATATGGAAACAAATTCCAACTTGTAAAGTCTAGTTTTAAGTGTTTGGCTTTCATGTTAAATATTGTAATTGAACCATCACACATGCTTAATCTAGCTTTAGAATATACTTAGATTATGGGCTGTTACTGCTGGAGTAAACGTTCGAAAAGTGACACATTTCAACTCAAAGGTTTGTTCATGCATGTGCATTTCATATCTTTATTTGTGTTGCATTCTGACTAGTTTGATTGTCTAGCCAGTTTAGGGCGTTGCCTTCCAGCTGTTTAGGCATATAGATTAAGACAGCCCACATGGGCTTTCTAATAGGGATGATAATTCTAACCGTTAAACCCGATAACCGTGGATAACTGCCATAATGGATTGGATTTGGGTATGAAAATTCGGGTATATTTTGGGTATGGAGAAAAACCGTGAATATTATTCGGTTATGGTTTTAGATATGGTTATAAGGGTCCCCAATCCATATCCGTACCCGAATCCGAACCGAATAATATATAATATAATTATATGTGTGTGTATATATATGTATGTATATATGTATATATATGTGTATATATGTACGTTCATTATTCATCGAATCCATTACCTTGAGCATACAAAAATTACATTGTGTGAGTTGCATTTTGTTGCAAAGTTCAAAAGTTTTGATATGAATCAAAATCTATAAGAATTTAATAGTATTTATACAAGATATTAAAGATCAACCAACATTATCAATGTTTAGCTTTAATTTTTATGTTCCACAAGATCCATTAATTAAATCATCTTATACATTAAATATTTAATGACGAAATTAATATTTACTAAATTATCATGAATCAATTGGGCGAATATATTTTTTATATTAACGAAGATGGATATAACCGTTAACTGATGGGAAATCCGGTATCATGTGGATATGGTTATGGATAATAACCAATGGTTAATTTACAGTTATAGATATGGTTAATTTTCGTGGTTATGGGGATGTATATAGCATTTCCGTCCCCAAACCGATCCGTTGCCATCCCTACTTTCTGACACCTTTCTGTAGTAGTCAGTTTCTAGTTATTGATTTGGCTAGATCTCCTGTGCAGTCCACAAGTGTCCCTCGAACAAATTGGCTAATGGAAAATCAGGTTTCCTGGGGTATATTTGCTCCTAGGGTTTCTGATTGTTCTGGGGTTCATAATTCATTTGTTAGAGAGAGATAGAGAGTTGCTCAAAGGCTTGAAGCTTGCATCTTTTCCATTTATGAACCCTAACTGCCAAACCTTCCTTATACATTAAACACCCAATCATTGTATATTAGGGTTGCATTGTTTTTAAGTTTGCACTTATGCCTTGGTCTGGTTGTTAAGCTTTAAATTTGTTTTAGACCAAGCTTTTGATTTCAAGTTAGATTCTTGCTTCAACTGTTTGATTGGAAAATCTGATTGGTCAGTTGAACCCATATTTTATGTGCATATCATAATATCATATCACATCATTGATTGTGGTGATATCGGTGCCACGAGATGAAGAGCTCAGGGGAGCTGCCATCTCGTGAAAACCAAAGGAGTCCATCTTGTGTAAGGCAAGGTTGCACAAAGGTAAAGTTGCTCCGTAGATAGGGATTTAGGAATTGAGCTTATGTGATCTTTGTATGAACTTTTGTTTACACTAGTGGATTTAACTTAGTGAAGAGTCTCCGGTTTTTTAACCCAGATGTGAGTTTTTACTGCCAAAAATATCGTGTTCAAGTTATGTTTATTGTATTCAAGTTATGTTTACTATGTCACACATCCCACACACACATACATGGTACATATATCTGTTGAACATCTAAATGCTTTGTGTTCACTGTTATGCTCACTTGACATATTAATAACTTGCAAAGAACTTCAGCCTTCTTGGCTAGGATAGTTTTTGGAAACTAAAATTGGTGTTTGAATCTTAGATTTATTGACTAACAAATCTATCTTAGTTGACTAGTGGGCTTGACTAGTCAATCCAGCAGATTATAATTTTTATATACAAGATATTCCTCCTGGTACCAATTTCACAACTTTCGTTCCACAACTTTTTCTTTTTTATGGATATCATATAGTAAAGAGGAATGGGGAGTAACAATTTCATTTCGGGTTGCCTAGGTAAGTTTTACAGACCCGCCATGATTAGCACTTGCCCTCCACCATTGGTCTTAAGGAACATGGCATGTCATTAGGTTCAGAAGCTAGTTGAAAGGAGAAACATGTAAACCTCATACATATACACAAATAAAGCATTTGTAACCTTAAACTAACCAAAAGAAAGTAACGAAAATATCTTAGCACAGATTTACTCATGTGACAAGACTATTATGTATCCTTTCCTGACCCAAAGATAGGATCTCCTGCATCTTTACATGCCAGTCTGGTTTTAACGTACCTTCGAGCAAAATCTTCGACCTCCCTGAACAACAATTACAGAAAATATGTAACAGCAGCAAGAACAAGGTTTGTCTCTCTCAATTGCGTATTTACATGCAGAGCCAAGGTTTTTTCAGAACTACCACAAGCAGCAAGAAAAATGCAAAACATCGTCCCGAAGTTTACTAAATTCTTTCACAGACCAACACTTTTAAGCAACTTTTTTTCTTCTTTTTATCCGAGCGAAAAGTGGATCTAACCTTGGGACAGTTTTAAACGAAAGTGGAGAAATACCACTACACTAACAGCTGTTTGGTTTTTAAGCAAACTCTGCGACATTGAAAAACATATGACAATATGAAATTCTTCCGCAGGTATCAAATGTCAAACTAGAGCTGGGCGTAAATTTGTTGAGTTCATCACTGGGGCAATCAAAGTTAAGATTGCTTGGGAAAATGAAGAAAATTTAGCCACCTAACAACTCAAGCGAAAATATACAAGTTCAAGACCAACTTAGTGCTTCTTCTTTTCGTTCTTGGTAGTTTTAATCCCTTTGGAATCTGTGAAACATAAAGTAAAAATAGACGACTAGGACACTAGACTTCAAATTCCATTTTCAAGTAATCTTAAGTACTCTAAGCATAGTATAATGAGGGAATGCAATCCTGAAAAGATTAGTATAAAGTGTTAAATTTATATATTATAATATTTAATTCAATGTTTGAATGAAAAGTTCTTAACCGTCTGTATCAAAAGGTGTAAGTTATTCAAATGGTGCCGGCTTATACAAAGAGGCACTACATTGTGTATGCACCTTTTCAAATTGAAAAGGATTACCCTTAAAGGGATCAATGCATCCCCTTAGAAAATGGTGCTGTCTAATAGATGTATGTTTGTATCTCTTCGTTAATCAGTGTATTACGTTTTATATAAACTCAAGTTAGTACTGATTTGATATTGATGTGCTTTTATAAACAGTGGGTATCAAAAAAAGTTGAACTCAAAAATGTGTTTGGTAAACACTTAAAAACAGCTTATTTTCACAATTTTGGGTGAAAAAAAAGCTGAAAACATGAAGCAGCAAAAATGAGTTTATTCTCATAGCATAGCAGAAATAGTTTTTTTTTCTTCAAAGCATTGCTATACCAAACCAGCCCTTAGTATAGTTGTGAGACATGCATAAAGAGAAGGAGTTTTTTTTTCCATTATGTTTCTCTCATTCTTTATTGTTCAATTCTGAGTCGTGCTTAATTAGTCTTTACTTAAGTCATTAATCATTTATTGACAAGTGTATAAATATCTCAGTGTAATCCTCTATTCATTCAATGAAAGATACTTTTCTAATATGGTATCATCCTTCTCTGCTTAATCGCCTCTATCTTTCGCTTCTTCCGATCGCTGCGATTTCTGCAAATCTTGCAAATTTATGCAATCTTCTTCGAGTTCATCACCTCTGAATCCATAAATCATCACCCCCAATTCTTCTCCGATGAACCCTAATTTCACATCGGTGATATCTTCTCCCTCAATTTCTTCAATTACAATCCAAAGTATTAGTTGTATGGTTCCTACGAAGCTATAATTACCTCATCTGGAAGGCGTTGCTTGCTCCGATCTTTCGTCGATATCGATTGACCGAAATTGTTGATGGTAAGAAGTCTGTCCGCCGCCGTTTCTCCTCGATGAATCATGCAAAAGTATTGGAATTCCGAATCCTGCATTCGATATCTTAAGCAATAATATCTCTGATGCAAAGATTTGGAGGAATTTCTACTGCTCACATCCATCAACTGTGTTCTTGACTACATTCTATGCAAAAACGTGATCTTAGGGGGGTGTATTCAATTGGGATTCTAAGGGATTTTAATTCTTTTAATGAATCTAGGGGTATTCAATCAGGATTTTAAGTGATTCTCTGAAATTCTAGGTGTATTCAATTAGCATTTTAAAATAGTTTATTAAAATCCTTAGAAATCCAGGTGTATTCAATTAAGATTTTAAAGAAGTTTATAACATTCCAGGTGTATTCAATTAGAAATTTATTTTAAAGAATTTGAGAAAGTTGAGGAATTAGAGGGAATTGGAGAGATTTCGTAGTGTATTTTAAACATCCACAAATCTCACCTCTTCCCATGAGATTTCGAGGGAATTGAATCAAAATTTTATATGGAATCTCTACAAATCAATTAAACTCCATAAAAATCTATGGATTTATAAATCCATTAAAATCTCTCACATTCTCAATTGAATACATCCCCCTTATTATTTCTGAGTGTATTCAGCAGATCAAGAATATCTCTTATGCACTCATGGCTACTAGCGCGCCAATTTTTGAAAATGACCTAATTGTTGTTACTCTCAATGGTCTTTCCGATGACCATGAATCTTTCATGGATTGTTACTCAACAAAGAAATGTTCATGAATTGCAAGAAGAATGCCACTATTCCTTATGCTTCTGAACCCTTTCAAGCTTTTGCTACTCAATACCAAAGTCCTTAGCCTCCTTTGTTGCCAACCCCATAACTCTATGCAGCACAATCTTCGAACTACAATCCTTCTCCCAAACAGTACAACAATATTGGTAAAGGAAATTATCGTGGAAATAATTACAGAGGCAATTATAATAGTTTTGGAAATTATAGATGGAATTCTAACAATTATAATCCCAATTATGGGGGCAATAATCGCAACAGCTATAGTGACCGAGTTCCTTGCCAAATTTGTCATTCTCAAGATCATGAAGCAATTGATTGCATAGAGAGGATGAATCACTCTTTTGCTAACAAAATTCCTCCTGCCAAGCTGCAGCCCATGTGTGCTCATACCAATTCCAAGCCACCCTTTCCTACTTGGATCATGGATTATGGTGCCACATCTCATATTGCTAATGATATATCATTCGCTCAGTATTCTGTGCCTTCTAATGGACATGATAAGGTCTATATTGGTGATGGTCAAGCTATGCATATCCAGCACACTGGTACATCTATTATTCATACACCTACTATGACAACCCGTTCCTACTTTTATGATTTTATTAATTTTAAAAGAGTGATTGGACGAAAATGCCCATGAGGCAAGATTGTTGACCTTTGTTGACCAACAATTTGTGATGCAAACGAGCTATTATTTTACCATATTCTCGAAGTACTCAACGGTATGAACGCGTAGGCGTAAGTGGAATTGAATTTGGAGTTACGATGAAGTTTTTACGGAACTACGAAACTTAAGGGTGTTTTATGAAATTTGAATTTTGGGTTTTTTTAAAAAAAAATATTTTAATATTTTATGTTAGGATATTTTAAATATTTTATTATTTATATTTGGTCTATGGGACCCACAGATCCAAAACTCTCCACTCTCTCTTTGCCACGTTTTCTCTCTTACTTCACCATAAACTAGGACTCTCTCTCTCTCTCCTTTCCATTCCTTCCCTTCTCTCTCTCTAGCATTCTCATCTCTCCCAGCTATCTCCCTCTGCAAACTGTGGTACCGACCAACACGCCCTCGCCGCTCTGACGAGCTTCACCACCACCAGTGACCATCACCTTGCCATGCACCTCATTTTTCCTCCTCGTCTCAAACTGGGAACCCATTCTCTCACTCAGTGCTCATTGCACGAAAAATGTCGACGGAGATGTGGTGATCTCTTCACTTCTCGACCTCGATATGGTTTTGCACTCCTTCATTTTCTCCTAATTTTTGATTTCTAGCTCGATCTCGAGCTTACTCGCAAGTTTTGGGTAGCTTTTACACAGAACTCAACTCGGGAGAAATACTCCACGGTTTTCATACGAAACCCACATGGTTGCAAGCCGTTTTACGGCTGACTCCGGCCACGACTTCGTCTACTATTGGTATATTTCAAACCCTTACATCACGAGCTTCATTTTTTACTTTTATTTCATCACAAATGGTTGAGTTTTGAGCTCGTTTATAGCTTAGGAATTTGCTGGCCAGTTTTCGGCTACCGGACCCGCTATAGGGACCAGGTTGACTCGACCGGAGAAGAAGAAGGAAAAAAAATGCCTTAGGCCCAAAATCCAGCGCAAAACCATAAGCCCAAGCCTTTGGGCCTTTGTCTCAAGCCAACCCATTTCTGAATTGGGCTCAGAATATTATGAGAATATTCTCTGGAATATTCCTTGGGTTGATTTTTTGAAACTTTCTCAAGAACCCTCCTAGGTTAATTTTGACACCCCGACTTCGTTTTTGACATCCATTGAGTGAAATTCCAAAGTTTTAATGTAGTTGACCACCGGGGTGTCTCGGTTGACTGTCGACCTTCTTGTTGACTTTTTACAAAATTTGTCGGGGACCATCCTTAACGGATTTTGACGCTCTGATTCCAAATTTGCACTTCGTTTTCCCAAATTTAATTGTTTTAGTGGAGTTTTACTAATGGGTCCAAATATTATGCTTAGGTGCGATTATTATCGGTGACTTCGGCTATTCTAGTTCGAACGGGTCGACTCGACGACGTGATCTGTGAGTAGGTCTTTTCTTTATATATATAGTGGTTAGTTTTCATATATACAATTATTAAT
Organism: Malus sylvestris; assembly: GCF_916048215.2. NCBI lineage: Eukaryota > Viridiplantae > Streptophyta > Magnoliopsida > Rosales > Rosaceae > Malus > Malus sylvestris. The sequence goes on from NC_062274.1 coordinate 41,494,449, forward strand.
AAATTCTCTACGTGATTGCCATGATTAAATTAACGTTATAAGAAATGCCTTATTGTTGGGAAATAATGAAATAATTCTACGGGATGCACATGTAAGCTTATTATTAAGGGGATGCTTTAATTATATTTGTGGTCTTGAATAGTATTATATTGACTAGAAGTGTCGAATTGATATGGCATGATTATATATAAGTTATTTGATCATCATTGTTGCACTGGTGTTAGTACTCGCCCAGGTCAGGGCCAGTCTTTCACTTGTACATCGCACCATACGCTCACTTTGTATCCATTGTAGGTGCCAGTCCTGTCATACAGGTTGCAATAGGTAACTCCAACTCATATGTGTTGCGCATAGCGTCAGTCTTCACGTGATTGTAGTACTAGAGCATATATCATTATTACACCCAGTCTTATTCATGTCAGAATACCTCTACCTGAACTCGTGTGTCAGCATATGTTAATGAGCATTCGATGAGATATGTTTATTTAGGCGAAAATATGTGATTACGGACGTCATGTACTTATTCATGAAAGTTGTGACATAAGGCATCCTTGAAATATTGCTGGTTATGGTAAGCATTTTTATATTATACGTAGAATGTATATTTTGGAAACTATACTTGTTTTACAATGAGGGGTTAGAACATTTTTAGAAGGTTTTTATAAAGCTTTATTTTTAGGCCCACTCACCCTTATTTTTCGCCCCTCTAGTTTTTAGTGGCTGAGCTTTCATATTGACGAGGATTCTTGGCAAATTTTGGTATTGGAGATTACTTCGTTGGTATAATTATCATCCTACCTTACTGTACTTTACTTAAGCTCTGACATCACGTGTGAAATAGGTTCATTCCCGCTCACAAGTGCATTCTTATATTTAGGCACTTTTAGGTTTAAATTTATTCACATTTTCCACATCACTACACTTTATGGCTTCGTCACCCTCCGGGTGTCGGCCAGCACAACTCAATTCGGAGTCCAGGTGGACATTCCGGGTTGGGGTATGTCAGTTTGGTATCAGAGCATAAGTTTAGGCAGTATTGCATTCATCACACGCCCGATGTAAGCATTCCTGGTCCTTGAACCTAATTTACGAATCTTGCCACCTCGTCGAGCACGAAAAATGTGTTAACTTTTTCTAAGTTTTGAATGACTTAAGCAACTTATTGACGTTCTAGATGAACTTTTTGGCGACCACCTCTAGACGTTAGACAAAAATCTCGCTGCCAAGGAAAATCCCGATTTGGTATGAGTTGATGGTTCTTGAAGCAGGGCTAATGTATCGATAATTGTGTATCACTAGAGAATTACCAATCAATCCATCATTATTCTCCAGCCATCATTACCAAACCTTTTGAAATGGGAAATCCCAATTAGTTTTGATTCTATGGCAGTACCTGTTAGTATATCACCTATTGGAAATTCCAACAAAGTTTTTCTTTTTGTCGAAATTTCTAGAAATGTCTCGTATTACAATGTGGTACTAAAGTGGTAGCACTTGATGGAAGAACATTTGGGGGACAATCAATTTTGGTCCCCGATAGCACTAATCTTCTCAAAAGTGCTAGTTATAATTCTGGATCTTTAGGAGGAAGATCAACTTCGGTTTAAGTCCGTTCTAAAGTAGATTATTAGCAAATCCTTTTGTTTTCCGACCTTAAGATGTTCCAACCAATACTAGTTTTTCAAATTTCTTTTGGAGATGTACTCGTCATTTTGACGAGCATAGGCACATGTGTACGAGTTGTTATACCTACGGTCACTTGAAAACCCCAAAGTAGTGAGTATTTTCCCTAGAATTAATGAAACCACCACATAGGACCAATTCCTTACCAATCATCTGAAACCAAGTACCTGAGCAGGCTCTAACCTATAATTAGCCTATGGTGGCGCTACTAATTGACGATATTGTCCGATATCCAGGAATTGTCAACCAGTATTCAGGCAGTATAATTTCTGATACCAGACACATGTACTAGTATCTGGGAGTGATACCCTTATGCCAGAACACCGGTTCATAGTTTCAAGGTAGCGAACAATACCAAAATATCATATGTGCGTTAATTAGCGGTGCGACTAATAGATCGATTAACAGTGATTACCTGAGCCGAAGAAATTAAAATTGTGGAAAGTTAAGGGCAAGCCTTGTAGGAGGATAGTAAACTTGTAGTTGTTTTAACCATATTTTCCACTTAGGTAACCAAAACCACTTTGATTAGCCATCTTTCCGATCACTTCCATACGCAAATATTAGAATTGACACACGAGTTATTTTCCCACTGTAAGAGTGAAATATGCGTTGAGAAATTATGAAGACCTAGTGGCACGTGGCATAATGAAAGGAAGTAGTATGGTACGTTTCGAAGATGTCTACCCTTGGCGTCACTTTTCAAAGTTTTACCTAGGATATCACCAAAATGTGAAGTGAAGTACACTATCGATCCACTTTCTCGTACTACACAAGTTTCCTTGTGCATTTTCGAATGAACCCTACATCATTGAGATGACTTAGTTACAAAAGCTTACCGATTAGGAATTTACTCAATCAAACACTTTATTTAGAGAAACTTAAACCTATCCGTGAAGGTGAAAGACTAAACCTTAGGATCGTACCTAGTTTTAGCAACTCAGTTGGGTGACGAGGTGGCGATTAAAAATCGTTAACCCTACTTCAAGTTGATGTTCACTCCGACAAACTTTTGGAACTCGAGTTTTCTCCAGTAGTTTATGGAATTCATAGTGGTCTTACCGATGACTTTCTCACCTACCCTAGCAACGAGAGCAAATTTTCTAAACACTGGTAGTCAGCTTTATGCCAATTCATCAAATGTTAGCTTTGTATAGATTGGTACTTTTCTTGGGAGACGTGATCTCAGTAAACGATGTTCTTTTCTTTTTCCAAAAAGGTTTTAGTGGAAGAAGGTTGAAATTCTCACAAAGTGTTGTGAAATTCAAGATATCTTGGTCTTTTTTATTTTTATCGATAAATTGTTAGCGATTTTTTGGCTATAGTGTTTTTCCTCACTTATTGACCGAGGAAAGTTAGTTTGGTTTGGGATGTTGGATATGAATAAAGTTTCTGACAACTGAACGGTTGTCTCATCTTACCTCTGGTTTACACTTTTCGATGACATTGATCATTTCGAAATCCATGATAATGTGTTCTTTGGATATTTCGGCGGTGTAGAGGTAGCATGGCAGAGTGTAGCTTATATTTCCCAACGTGTAGAATCGTTCGAAATGAACCATTTTACTTATGACTTAAAGTCAACAATTATCATCTTTACTTGAAAACTGGATGACACTTCTCTGTGGAGAAATGTATCCAAAATCTTTACCAACCATACAAACTTTCCAAAAACCTCTTCACTCGAAATAAGCTAAATTTCTGATAGCAATGATGGAAAAACTAGATCAACGTCTACACTTGCACTATTGTGTATTACCCCGATTGTGCAAATGTAATTACTGTTACAGCAAAAGACATATCTACCCTTGAACATCTTTAGCTTGTCCTATCCCTTTCTAGTTGGGATTCACGAATATCGATTTGAAGTTACTTACAAATGATCAAGGATCGTCCGAGTGGTTATTGTCATTTCTTATATCGAAATAGAGATGGGGAAATATCACCATAAGTTTCTAGTACGAGGTATCTTATACATGTGGAGATCATAATGATGTTTATGTGATTATTAACCGACTCGATAAGTCAGCTCACTTTTCATTGGTCCTAGAGGGACTACATTTTAAACCATTTGGTAAAAAATTCCTCATTCTTGAATTTATCGAATTTTCTGGCATTTCGATTAGCTTATACTCTGATTGTGATTCCATATTTACCTTTTGGTGCTGGAAGGCATTCCAGTTAACTTTGGGTACGTGTTTACCCTGCTACACTTTGTATTATTTCTAAAGTAAATGGACCATCTAGAAGAATTGTTGACATTGGAATTGTAGTTGTGACTACTTATTTCTCAATCACCCAACAAATACTTTGCTAAACTAATCTTTACCGTTGGTGATTGAATATTCTAGAAGCTACCATTGTAGCGAGATGTCATGCATGATTTATAGTTACCTTGTATTCTAGATTTGATGGACTTGCTTGACTCTCAAATTCTTGATTATTCTTTTAGCCTTCTCAACAAATTTTTTTTTCGCTAAATTCGAGGGAAATTCAATATGAATCTACTCATTATGGTATTGTGAATTGCATTGTTTGAATATATGGTATGTGTGTCACTACTGCATTTTGCCGTGACATGTGGTTCACTTCCAAGCCTTAGGAAGTCTTCTTGAAGGACATGTGTATTAAGTTTGTCACATACCACACTTCACCTTCGGACTAGCGGCCAGTCGGAATGAACTATCCGGACCTTAGAGAATATATTGCTTTTGTATGTTTTTGCAATTAGCTAGTTATGTTAGACACCTATATCTGCTTATGTTGCATAAGGCGATAGTTGTTATTCTGGTTTGGCTACGATATTATTTGAGCTGTGGTATAGAGATTTTACGCATGGAACATGTTTGATAGACGAATATTGTGAATAAGAATTTGAATGATAGAGATTAAGATGTAGCAAATTGTGTGCTATTTGCGTTGTTGCCCGAGAGGGTAGCACGTGAGCGCGGTTGAGGCGCTAATCAGACGATTTATATGTATTTCCCAATGAGGGGCAAGATGGTAATATTGTACTCTGAGGAATTTGTTACTTACTTATAGGGACAACAATGAATTGTCGGTATTACGGGCTGCAGACCATAGTATCAATAACTTATTCGTTGGGTTCGTTAAGTAAGTAGACAATTAGGCCGTCTATGTTAGTATTTTTTTAGTTATTTATTTATGTATTGTTTGGGCATGACCCAAAGATACTATACACTTATTCTTGGAGTACATGACACAATGAGTGTGTGGGTGATTTTTTTTTTTTTATGTTCAGTTTGGATTTCAGTACAACTATTTAAAAATTTTCATGATATATATATGTGTGTGTGTGTGTGTGTTTTTGACGACGTGTTATTTTGAATAGATTTTTGCCTTATGCTTTTCTAAAGGTATTATATTACAGTATTGTGCTGAAGGAGAAGGAAAGTATGAGTTTGGGGGCATGAAAGAGGAATCACTGCACTTTAGTCGCGATGGAATGACATTCTCTTTTTTGCAACCGCTTTAACTTGACTTCTTCCTTATATATATATATATATATATATATATATATATATATATATATATATATATATTTCTTAATATCTTTTGGAGTATTTTATGTATGGCAACTTATTTCAAATTTAGGGGACGAAATTTTTTGAAGGTGGGTAGATTGTGACAACCCGTCCTACTTTTATGATTTTATTAATTTTAAAAGAGTGATTAGATGAAAATACCCTTGAGGCGAGATTGTTGACCTTCGTTGACCGCCAATTCGTGATGCGAACGACCTGTTATTTTACCGTATTCTTGAAGTACTTGACGGTACGAACATGTAGGTGCAAGTGGAATCGAATTTGGAGTTACGATGAAGGTTTTACGGAACTACGAAACTTAAAGGTGTTTTATGAAATTTGAATTTCGAGTATTTTTTTAATATTTTAATATTTTCTGTTAGGATATTTTAAATATTTTATTATTTATATTTGGTTTGTGGGACCCATAGATCCCAAAACTCCCCACTCTCTCTTTGCCACGTTTTCTCTCTTCTCCACCATAAACTGGGAGTCTCTCTCAAGGACTCTCATTTCTCCCAACTTTCTCCCTCTGCAAACTGTGGCGCCAACTGACACGCCCTCACCGCTTTGACGAGCTCCACCACCACCAGTGACCATCACCTCGATGTGCACCTCTTTTTTCCTCCTTGTCTTAAACTGGGAACCTATTCTCTCTCTCGGTGCTTACTGCACGAAAAATGCCGATGAGGATCCGGTGATCCCCTTACTTCTCGACCTCAGTAAGGACTCGCACTCCTCCATTTTCTCCTAATTTTTTATTTCTAGCTCGATCTCGAACTTACTTGCAAGTTTTGGGTAACTTTTACATACTCCACGGTTTTCTGGCGAAACCCTCATGGTTGCAGGGTATTTTAAAACCAACTCCATCTACTATTGGTATATTTCAAACCCTAACTTCACGAGCTTCATTTTTTACTTTTATTTCATCGCAAATGGTTGAGTTTTGAGCTCATTTGGAGCTTGGGAATTTGCTGCCTAGTTTCCAACGACCAGACCCATGACAGGGACCGGGTTGACCCGACCAGAGAAGAAGGAAAAAAAAGGCCTTAGGCCCAAAACCTTAAGCCCAAGCCTTTGGGCCTTTGTCCCATGCCAGCCAATTTCTGAATTGGGCTCAGAATATTCTTCGGAATATTCCTTGGGTTGATTTTTTGAAATTTTCTTGGGAACCTTCCTATGCTAATTTCGATGCCTCGAGTCCATTTTTTTACATCCATTTAGTGATATTCCAAAGTTTTAACATAGTTGACCATCGGGGCATCTCAATTGATTTTTTAGGGTTGGCCACCTTCTCGTTGACTTTTTACAAAATTTGTCGGGGACCCTCCTTAGCGTATTTTGACCCCCTGATTCCAAATTCGCACTCTGTTTTCCCAAATTAATTATTTTAGTGGAGTTTTACTAATGGGTCCTAATATTATGCTTAGGTGTGATTATTATCGGTGACTTTGGCTATTCTAGTTCGAACGGGTTCGACTCGACAACGTGATCTGTGAGTGGGTATTTTCTATATATATATATATATATTGGTTAGTTTCCATATATACAATTATTAATTTTTCTCTACGTGATTGCCATGATTAAATTAACATTATAAGAAATGTCTTATTGTTGGGAAATGATGAAATAACCCTACGGGATGCACATGGAAGCTTATTATTAAGGGGATGCTTTAATTATATTGACTAGAAGTGTCGAATTGTTGTGGCATGATTATATATAAGTTATTTGCTCAGCATTGCTGCACTGGTGTTAGTACTGGCTCGGGCCAGGGCCAATCTTTCACATGTATATGCACATCGCACCGTAGTACTAGAACGTATATCATTATTACACCTAGTTATGTTTATATCACAATACCTATGCATGAACTCGTGTGTCAGCATCTGTCAATAAGTATTTGATATGATATGTTTATTTAGGCAAAAATATGTGATTACGGAAGTCATGTACTTATTCACGAAAGTTGTGACGTATGACATCCTTGAAATATTGCTGGTTATGGTAAGCATTTTTATACAATACGTAGAATATATATTTTGGAAACTATACTTGTTTTATGGCGAGGGGTTATAACGTTTTCAGAAGGTTTTTATAAAGCTTTATTTTTAGGCCGACTCACCCTTGTTTTTTTGCCCCTTCAGGTTTTAGTTGTTGAGCTTTCGTATCGACGACGGTTCTTGGTAAATTTTGGTATTGGAGATTACTTTTGTTGGTATAATTCTCATCTTACCTTACTATACTTATGCTCTGATGTTAAATGAGTTCATTCCCGCTCATAAGCGCACTCTTATATTTAGGCACTTTTAGGTTTAACTTATTCACATTTTCCACATCACTACACTTTATGACTTCATCACCCTCCAGGTGTTAGCGATCACAACTCAATTTAGAGTATATGTGGACATTCCGAGTTAGGGTGTGTCACCTACTGCAGATTTTCGTTTGAATAATGTACTCCATGTGCCTCATATGAAGTTCAATCTTTTTTCTGTATATCAAATTTTAAAGGATAATCACTGTAAACTTACTATTGATTATGATGGCTCTAAAATCAAGGATCATTCTTCGGGGAAGATGCTTTTTCGGGGGCTTGTTAGTCAAGGATTTTATCCACTACATGGCTTACCCTCATCATATCATTCTCCCTTAGCAATTTTCACTGCCAAAGCTTCTCTGCAACTCTGGCACAAGAGGCTTGGTCATCCATCATCTCTAATTCTCATAATGATATTAAATATAAATAAGCTTGTTTATAGTGGTAAACAGTCTAGTTCTTTCTTTTGTAATGACTGTGCAATTGGAAAAAAAAATCATAAGGTGCCATTTACTTCTAGTTGCAACTCAATATCTCACAACTTAGAACTTATCCATTGTGATGTTTGGGGTCCAACTCCAATCCCTTCTTTAAGTGGCTACAAATTCTATGTTTTGTTTGTTGATGAGTATACCAAATATAGTTGATTATTTTCTTTGAAAGCTAAATCTGAAGTGTACCACATCTTTGTAAACTTCAAAAGCTATGTAGAGAATCTTGTTGGTAATAAAATCAAGATTTTGATATCGAATTCAAGGGGTGAATTCACTAGTTCAGCTTTAAATTCTTTTCTTTCATAACATGACATTGTTCACCAATATAGCTGCCCTCACACTCCTGAACAGAATGGATGTGTTGAACAAAAACATAGGCACTTAATTGAAATTTCCAGGACTTCGCTCATTGACTCCAAAGTTCCTCATATTTTCTGGGTTGAAGCAATTTCTACAACTTTATATCTTATCAACAGACTTCTTATTTTTGGTTTAGACAAGTCTCATTGAGAACTTTTATTCAATAGATCTCCAAATTATTCAAAGCTCAAGGTATTTGGGTGTCTATGCTTCCAATGTCTCAAACCATACACTTCTTCAAAATTAGATGGTAATAATTTGTAGTGTGTTTCTGGGATACAATTTCCAGCAAATGATACAGATGGCTAGATCCTTTCACTTCAAGACTTTACATTTCTCGGCATGTACTATTTAATGAGAATCATTATCCTTTTCATGATTTGAAGACTATTTCAGCATTATCATCAACCAATGTTCCAGCGTCCTTATCTCAGTTTACACTGCCATTTTCAACTCCAAGTCTCTCCACTTAACCATCAACAGCACAGTCAAGATCAATCCCTGGTTTATCTCTTTAATCATCAGCATTACAACCTAAATCTTTTGACACAGATCATCAATGCAGTGCTACTTCTAGCCCTGCAGCCTTTAATCATGTTCCTTCCAGTCCTACAACACCTTATTCTCCACTCAAAAACACACATCCTATGGTTACACATTCTAAAGCTGGTATTTTCAAACCCAAGGCATTGTCAGCTACCAAACATCTCATTGATGTTCTTAATTTTGTTCCAACTACATATCTTCAGGCATCCAAGCATAAGCATTGGCAAAAGGCTATGTTAGAGGAGTTTTAGGCACTTCAATCCATAGGAACTTGGACATTTATTCCTTCATCTCCTTATTAAATTTCGGTAGGCTATAAGTGGGTTTTTAGGCTAGCAGTTCAATTTGATTGGTTATTGAATCAACTGGATATTAGCAATGTTTTCTTGCATGACACTCTTAAAGAGGAAGTTTATGTGCAGCAACCACCTGATTTCATTGATCTTTCTAAAGCTTCTTATGTCTGCAAGCTAAACAAATCTTTATATGGTTTAAAACAAGCCCCTCAGACTTGGTATGACAAACTTTTTCAATCCTTGCTCTCTCTTGGGTTTTCTAATTCCCAATCTAATTGCTCTTTCTTTATGAAGTTTGAACCATCTGCGGTAATAGTACTTGTCTAGGTTGATGACATATTGGTTACTAGTCTCAATTCCACAGTTTGAAAATCTTTCATCAACAAACTTGGTCAACATTTTATTGTCAAGGACTTGGGTGCCTTGCCTTATTTTTTGGGTCTCGAAGTCACTAGAACTGCAGAAGGCATTTTTCTCTCCCAGAATAAATATGCAATGGATATTCTCATTAAAACTCATATGGAAGGTAGTAAGTCTTGCATTACTTCTCTTGGCACTCGAAAACTGGATCATACCGGTTCTCTTTTACCAAATCCCCATGAATGTCGATCCGTAGTTGGTGCATTGCGGTACTTGACTTGGACAAGACATGATCTGTCTTTCACTGTTAATCAACTATGTCAATTTCTACATTGTTTAAGGGATACGCATTTTCAAGTTGTTAAAAGAGTGTTAAGATTTCTCAAATGGTCAGTTGATAAAGGCTTGTGGTACAAGAAAAGCAATCTCAAACTCACTGCATTTTCAGATGCAGGCTGGGCAGGCTGTGTATTTGACAGAATGAGTACTAGTGGCTATTGTGTTTATCTGGGTTGCAATCTTATTAGTTGGAGTGCAAAGAAGCAACACATTGTTGCTTGTTCTTCCACCTAAGCTGAATATTAATCTTTGCCATATACTTCTGCCGAATTAGCTTGGATTTGCAAAATATTCAAGGATATTGGCTTTCCCTTGTCTCAGGTACCAGTTTTGTGGTGTGACCATGTTTCTGCCATTAGCTTCAAATCCAGTCTTTCATGCTCATACTAAGCATGTTAAGATCAATTATCACTATATTAGGAAGCTTATTCTTGCTCATTTTCTGAAAGTTCAGTATGTTCCTAGTCAGTTTCAAATTGCTGATATTCATACTAAAGCTCTGTCAAAGGCTAGATTTCAATTTCTTCAGTCCAAGCTCTCTCTTGGTTCCTTTCTGTTTAGCTTGAGGGGGGTGTAAAGACACATATCAGCAATATAGCTCCATGTCAACAACACAATCAGCACTATCTCAGCTAGGCTATTATAGTTAGTTGTAGTTTGTTACAATAGAAATGTAACTAATCTTAGCCTAAGATTAATTAATCTTTACTAGTCATTAATCATTTATTGACAAGTGTATAAATATCTCAATGTAATCCTCTATTCATTCAATGAAAGATACTTTTCTAATACGTGGATAATGAGTTGAATTTTTCAAAGGCTCCAATTTCTCTTCTTGGACGATTTCTGAATGTTGTTAAAAACAACAAAGAAGCTACATGTTTTTGCTCAGCATGCATATATATCTCAAGCATCGGAGACATTTGTAAGGTCATCAGGCAGATGAAATATTTCAATTATCTTCTCAAGTGTTTTCCTTTCAATTATTTGTGCAAGAGCACGACTAGTAAGATCCACCAATGGCTTTATTGGAAGCTATCAACATCTGAAGTTAACTCACAGAGAAACTTTGTGTCCATTCACATGTATTTTTCATCAAAAGCCTTGCATTCCTACATAAACGAGTGGTGTCAAGTCATATGACCATGCCACCTTTACACCGGCATCAACATAAACATTTAATTCAATGGGCATGTGAAGCTTAATGTCCTTGGTAGCTCAAATTTATATAAACAAATAAAGGTGACAAAAAAAAAAGAGAACATATAATCAGCAAAAAGAAAGTGAGTGACATTCCAAAAACATGTAGAACCTTGTTCAAGCTGTTAGTTTCTGTAAGTTTAGGTGTATTTGGATGATTTATGCTATAATAATCTTGAACAAGGAATTGAAACAATGAAGTTGCAGAGAACAATGGAGAGGGAGAGAGGTTGAAGAAGATGGAGTTTTTACTCCACTTTCCTTAAATCTTAGTGAGGATTACTTGCATCAAATGAGTGTGTGAAGGCTATAAGCATACAACCGTTGAACCTCCTGTGTAATGCACATGAGTCACTTAAGTGAGTGATCTATTATGACAGATGGCACTCATTAAGCCTATGAACTTGTTAATCTTGACTGTTCATTTACAAACTTAAAAACTGAAATACAAAAGGTTGTTACAAAGATCAAACAACCTTCTTTCTTCATGAACATGGCTGCAAAGGTTTAGACATTAACACTTTTGTAATGCACCAACTCAATTCCATTTTGTTGGATTGTTCCTTGATGAAATGGAACTTTATGTGAATGTGCCTAGTCTTTTGGTGAAAGACAAGGTTTTTGGCAATGGCAATTGCTGATGTATTGTCACACAGAAACATAGTAGGCTAAATTTGTTCTTCACCAAAGTCGTCCACTACAAATCTCAGCCATTTATCTTGTGATATTGCTTCTACAGTAGTAACATATTATGCGTTTGCAGTTGAAAGTGCAACCATTTTTTTTTTATTGAAGCCTAAGAAAACACACCTGAACTAAGATTGAATGCATATCCAAAGGTACTCCTCATATCATCTTCACTACCTGCCCAATCACTATAATAGTAGCCTATTAGCAGAGCTAATTTTCCTTTGGTATATTCAATTCCATGATCTAGAATTCCTTGAATGCACCTCAATACTCTTTTGGTTGTTCCTATATGCTTCTTGGTTGGATTATGCATGAATCTAAAAAGAAGACTTGCAACAAACACAATATCTGGTCTTGTAGCTTTCAACTACAATAGACTTCCAACCAGTTTTCTGTTCAGATTCATTTGCAGGTTTACTACCATCATTTTTTTATAATCTATCATTTACAGTAACTGGTATTCCCACTAATTTACAATCCTTCCAAATTTCTCAAGCATTTTCAATATTTCTTTTGATGAATGAAATGCAATTCTCAATTTGAGCAACCCCCATATCTAAGAAATGATGCAGGAATCCAAGGTCTGTCATCTCATAGCGGTTTACCATATCATGTTTAAATTCCTGAAGCATTGATGGACAACTTTCATTGTAGATAATGTCATCAACATAGAGATACAATGATGATACCTGAGGTTCCATTTGTTTTGATATATAGTGTAGTTTCATTGTGACTATTTTGGAAGCCAGCATTGATAAAATAAGCATCTATCTCATCATACCATGCTCTAGGGGCTTGCTTCAAACCATAAAGAGCCTTATTCAACTTTTATACTTTGTCCTCCTTATTTTTAATCACAAATCCCTGTGGTCGATCCACATACACTTCCTTTTTTAGTACTCCAATTAGGAATGCAGATTTCACATCCAACTAATAGAGGCTCCAACATTTCTGAGTCGCTAAGGTAATCAAGGTCCTGATAGGGTCAAGCCTTGCCACAGTGGAAAATTCATTGAAATACATTCCAGGATTATGTGAGTATCCCTTAGCTACCAATCTTGTTTTTTTCTTCTATATAGTACCATCAAGGTTGAGCTTTGTTTTGTACACCCGTTTCACACCAATAATAGGTTTGTTTGATGGTCTATTCACCAAATCCCAAATGTATATCTTCTCAATCATGTCAATTTCAGTTTTCATAGCCTTTTTCCATGAGTTATCTAGTGCTGCTTCTCATAGCTGTCTTGCTCAATAATGTAAACATTGCAGTTGTGCAAATACATTATTCAGGTCCCTCCACCTTTGTGGAGTGAAGTCATAGCTTTGTGATAACTCAATCTCCCTTTGTGAGTTAGGACCACTTGTATCTTGAATCTTCTCACTTTGTGAAGTGAAAGGAGTTGAAACTTGACTAACATCAATTTTTGCAGAACCTTCAGTTTATTCACTTGTTGTTCCTTCATCCACATCAAGGAATGGAACACTAACAATTCCCTCAGAGTTTTCACTTTGATTCTAGTTGATATCTTCATCAAATACAACATCTTTTGAGAGGATAATCTTCCTTGATAGAGGCTTATATAGTCTGTAACCCATCTCACTAGTGTCATAGCCAACAAAAATGCATTTGTGATTGTTGCTCTCCATCTTGTGTCTAAAGTTAGAGGGAATGTGCACATAGCATAGTGAGCCAAATATCATGAAATGTGCAATTCTAGTTTCCTTCCATTGTAGGCTTTAAATGGTGTCATCTTACTAGGCTTATGTTCAATAAATAGCCAGTAGTATGTACCGCTTCAGCCCAAAACTAATATGGCATGCTTTTCTCATGAGGCATAGCTTTGGCCATCTCCACAACAGTTTTATTCTTCCTCTTAGCAACACCATTTTGCTATGCAGTATAAGCCATGGTTAGTTGCCTTTGCACTCCAGTAGAATTGCAAAAATGAACAAATTTATTAGACATGAACTCAACATGTTTGTCACTTCTAAGACATTTCACCTTATAACCAGTTTGTAGTTTGTCATGGCTTTAACCTTTTTGAAACATTTAAATGCTCTTAACTTGTATCTCAAGAAATAAACCCCAAGTTAGTCTTGTGCAGTCATTTGTAATAAAAAAGAAATACTTGTTTCCAACATTTGAATTGATCTACATTGGTCCACAAATGTCTGTGTGAACCAATTTCAATGATAATTTTTCTTTCCAAGTAGCCATTCTTGGACATTCATCTCTATGTTGTTTTCCAAGCATGCATACTTCATAGATTAGATTGACCTTGATTCCTCTAATTAAACCAATTGTATTATGTTTAATTATTAATCAAATTTATTGTCAAATTAGACATTTGATATAAAAAAAAATTTGCATGACTTTGTTCTTAGAAAATGAATATTTTATGAAGTAGTATTTCTACTTCATAAAATACTCATTAACAAAACACTTCATACATTATTGATTTTCAAATTTTCAAGGCCATAGCCATTAATATATTTACATATTTATGTTTACATATTCTTTAAGGAAAGGGATCCCATTTTTCAGACGGTTCAGTTAAGTCAAATAAGCTAATTCGATTAATCAAATCAGATTGGTGTCTCATTTGAATCAATTAAATAGGTTGATTGGTATAACATTTGAACCAATCCAATGTGGACTAATCCCGCGGAAGAATTTAATCAAAATTTGACTTTAAAATGTCAATGTTGGTTTCATCAAATTTAAATTAAAAGATAATTCTTCAATTATTTCCATTATTAACTTTTTTTGCATTATGCCAGATGTTGATATGTGTTACTCCTGATGATTAATCCGCCTTTGATATATCACATGTCACTTGTGCAATATGTGAGACCCATGATGTGCACTAGTTCCCTCAAAGAAAACACTTGCTGCTTAATGGGTATTTAAAGGCATTTGAACGATATTTGGCCCAATACTTAAAAAATACCTGTGATGTGGCAATTTTGGACGGCAAGCCTACACCTGATGAGTGAAAGGAAAAGCACTTTTTGATGGCAAAGTTTGTAAATTCGAAGGGATCAAAGGGCAGTTATTCAAGTGGGGACTCGTCATTTGCCAACAAACAAAATCAGCCATTTGGTAGGAAGGGAGATGCATCAAAACTAGAAAAGCTTAATTCACAAGGAAGAAGACTCTATAAAACCAGCAGAGGAATAAGGAGAAAGGGGCCCTCAACTCAACTATCAAAAATTCCCTAAAAAGCTCTGTCATTTTCCTTACTTTCCTTTTGTAGTTCAGCCACCATATTTATAGTTTTAGCTCTGCTACTTCCCTTTTTGTAGTATCGATTCCTTAGTTGTTATTTTCCTTTTCCTCTCATTAAAGGTTCTACCTTATGACTGAAAGGAGTTTGCCCGACATGCAGCTGATCATGCCCGAATAGATTGAAACCTTGTTCAAGCATTTGTATTTGTTATTTAATGTCTTAATTATCATCTTTTTATACGTTTTGCTGTCATTTTTATTAACACTTACGGATTCTTGCAAGCTTTTTACCTACAATATCTGTTTATCTTTTCTTTTTGTCTTTTTTCTTCCAACTAACAATTGTGAAGTAGTTCACTCTACTCGTTGGCGAATTCATAATAACTTGGCATTTAATGTGAATCAAAAGTCCTTATCCACGAGGCATAGTAAAGAACTTGTTATGGACTTAAATCCTCTATAAATAGTCATTTGATTAAGAAGCTCAAGTAACTTGTGGCGCAAGCAAATGACTCACAAACAATTAAATCAATCTACAATCTGTTGTTCTTGGCCAACAATGGCATGCTTGACACTCTATTAACTTTGTAAGAAAACCTAAAAGCCTAACGAAGGCTTTACTAATGCACCCTTCAAAATTAACACAAGAGTTCACCATTCACGCATGGGGAGTTGTGCGAGGGACCTATACATTGTAATAAAAGGGTTAACAGCATTTTATTCACACAAAAAGAAGGCTCAATTGCCAGAAAGTTACATTGTGAATAAAAGGGCTAACTGCATTTTACTCCACAATGTTTGATGATCATTTGCAAAATGAGCCATGACGTTTTAATTTATGCATATTAGACCATATGGTTTTTGAAATGCACCAATTTAACCTCATAGACAATATCACTGTCTAATTAGACATTAAGTGCTGACGTGACATAGTATGGAACTATATTTGAAGAACATGTTGATCGTTAATTTCACTGTATTGCTTTATTTTTTTTACTCTTTTATCCCTTCTATAAAATTAATGGTCAACGTGTGCCTCAAATGTTAACTCAGTCTATGCCATGTCAACACTTAACGTCTGATTAGACAATGAATTTGATGGAGATGTTAAATTAGTGCAATTTATAAACCACGTGGTGTAATATGTGAAACTTAAAACCTTGTAGCTCATTTGGCAAATGACTCCCGAACCTTATGGTGTTAAATGCAGTTAAATCTAAATAAAATATAAAAATAAAGCGTTATTATTCACATTACAAATGACTATCATGTACTCTCATCTACGCAAACATACGAGAGAAAGAATGAATACAGAAGTGTATAATGATAATTTTGGTTTATAACATCTCAGTAAAAATAAAACATTAACTTGGATTCTGATTAATAATCATTTTGTGTTTAGTATTTGGTCTTTATTTTTTGTTTTTTGGAATGTTAAGAATATATATGTATTGGAAAAATGAGAGATGTCAAAAAGGGTGACGAGAGAGAAGAAGAGATGCAAGGAAAAAAAACTAAGCACAGAAACTGAATTTTTTTTTATCTTTATTGTTAGAAAGCCAAAACCTTACTTTGGGTTTACAAAGGCTTCACAAAAAAAAAAAAAAAAAAAAAAAAAAAAACCCTAAAACAAAAAAACTTACAACTGAAGTAGATTTTGTATCTGATTGTTCCAAGGGTATTCGTATCAAAATGAAAAATAAATAAAAGAAATTCAAACGTGGAAAAAGGAGAAAACTCCACCACATTCCATGCAAACCAGTTTCTCTCATACTGCTTAGCTTCCATAAATCCCATATCAAGCATTTCACTCTTATTTGATTTTCAATCTCATCTAGATTCTAATGTGTGAAGGGTAATTAGTAATTACACGTACCTCACAAATCATGCAAAAAAGAAGAGAGACTCGACGGAATTTGCTGAAAGTCAAATCTGAATTGGTGGGTTCTTCAATCACCATTATGAAGTTTACCTTTTCATTCTATTGGCAACACAATGTTCAAGTAATTCGATTGAGTGGTCATTTTCTTCTTTTGGTGCAGAATTATGAAGAAGGATTGGGTTTTAGAGAATAGTAGTAGCCCTTGCAAAATTTTAGATCACCTTTTTGGTGATTTTATTAGACCAACTCTAATGGTTGGGTTAAAACTCAAAATTTAAGTATTAAATTCGTCCAAGCTTCTCCAATCATTGGGCTACAAAGAGGTTTTATTAAACTTACTTTTGGGACAAATTTAACCCAGAAAATGAGCCAAAATTAGTGGTTGGAACCCAATTGCTAACTTTGTCGGCCACTTGCGGAAAGACCAATGACTATTTTTTTTATCAGACCCATGTGGTTGGACTGTGAAAAGAAGATCTAACAACCCAAACTTAAATCTAACAGCTAAATTTAAATCAAAATTCACCAAAAAACTCTTTAAATACCTATTATTTGTTCAAACATCCACACAAAGTCCACTTTCACCAAACAATTCTTCCTTTTTTTTTTTCTTTTTATCCACCTGTGCATTTGTGTTTAAGAATGAGGTAGGTTGTATGGTTTTACATATTCTTTCATGTGGTGCATGTGTGTAAGAATGAAGTATATTTAGTGATTTTTCATTATCGATAAATTTAAACATTTTCTAGCTAAAATAACTATAAAAATAAATTAAGATAATATACGTTAATTTTATTTTTAACCCAACCACTGGAGTTGATTTTAGGTAAGGTCTGATATTTTTCTTAATCTTTCTCTTCTTTACTTTTATTCCATCGAAAGGCATTTTTATTCCAAGAAACATTGCAAAAGGACAATAAAAAAGCAAAAGCGGTGATGGGTCATTGAAGAGAACATTAAGCATGAAGTTCATTTGTATGGGCAAACCAGAGGTGGTTTGATTCTTTTATCTTTTTACCATTCTACATTCTGTTTTTTACTTTTATTTTTTCACATTCATTTTTGTTTTTATATATAAGGATGCTAGGAATGTCAACTTTTTAAATCAAATTTGGTAAATCATATGATGTCCTTATGGATAATTAGATTATTATTTCAGTCTTGTTAAACGTACTTATTTTCTATTATTGATACATCATATGATTTGCAAATTTAATCTAAAAAATTGGTCTATTTAACATTACTTGTAAATATATGTATCCCTATATTTATGCCTTCCTCATCTATTGCACATTGGAGCTGTACGTGATACATGAACACTTAAAAAAAAAAAACATTATATTTCTTTTCGATTTTCCCTCCTCTTATGCAAATTTTTAACATTATATAATTATACCCAAAAACGCTTTCATCCCTATTAAAAGTACGTGTAAACGAATATTTAGTTTTTCAAAACTGTCAGTTGACGGTTCGATCTTGAAGCATATACAAACAAGTTTGACAGTTTGATCGTTGAAATTAGTTTCGTAGAATGCATATCCCATCAAAACGATATATTCACCAATACTTAGAGTTTATTTATACTTTTATTAAGTATAACATAAGATTTTGTGGTATCCACTAGTGTAAATATTTTAAATTGAAGATCGAATTTATTCATTGTATTCATATAGGGTCAAGTAGTGTAGCTGTAAAAAAACATCAAAATCGGAGTTAAAATAACCGTTATATTATGATTATTTGTTGATAACCGTCGAAAAGTTTTGTTCCGTTACTTGATCTCTGAATGTTTGTTTTTTGCAATTTTTGGTGTATGCGATCTCCAAGTATATACAAACATGTTTGATGATTAGATCGTTGAAATTAGTTTCGTAGAATGCGTATCCCATCAAAACAATAGATTCACTAACACTTAAGAGTTTATTCATACTTTCATTAAGTATAACATAAGATTTTGTGGTATCCACTAGTATAAATGTTTTAAATTGAAGATTGAGTGCATTCATTATATTCATATAGGGTCAATGAGCGTGGCTGTAAAAAAATCATCAAAATCGGAGTTAAAATAACCGTTAAATCGTGATTTTTCGTTGATAACCGTTGAAAAGTTTTGTTCCGTTACTTGATATTTGAATGTTTGTTTTTTGCAATTTTTGGTGTATGCGATCTCGAAGTATATACAAATATGTTTGACGGTTGGATCGTTGAAACTAGTTTCGTAGAATGCGTATCCCATAAAAACAATAGATTCACTAACACTTAAGAGTTTATTCGTACTCTCATTAAGTATCCACTAGTGTAATTATTTTAAATTAAAGATCAAGTTCATTCATTGTATTCATATGGGGTCAAGGAGTGTTGCTGTAGAAAATCATCAGAATCGAAGTTAAAATTACTATTAAATCGTGATTTTTCGTTGATAACCGTCGAAAAGTTTTGTCTCATTACTTGATCTTTGAATGTTTATTTTTTTGTGATTTTTAGTGTACTCGATCTCGAAGCATATACAAACAAGTTTGACGGTTGGATCATTGAAATTAGTTTCGTAGAATACATATCCCATCAAAACGATAGATTCACTAAAATTTAAGAGTTTATTCATACTTTCATTAAGTATAACATAAGATTTTGTAATATCCACTAGTGTAAATATTTTAAATTGAACATCAAGTTCATTCATTGTATTCATATAGGGTCAAGGTAGCTGTAAAAAATCAGCAAAATCAGAATTAAAATGATCGTTAAATCGTGATTTTTCGTTGATAACTGTAAAAAATGTTTGTCCTATTACTTGATATCTGAATTGTTTTTTTTTTTTTTTGTAATTTTTGGCGTATGTGATCTTGAAGTATATACAAACATGTTTGAGTGTAGCTGTAAAAAATCATAAAAAAAAAAACCATTAAATCATGATTTTTCTTTGATAACCGTCGAAAAGTTTTGTCCCGTTACTTGATCTTTGAATGTTTGTGTTTTACGATTTTTGGCGTATGCGATATTGAAACATATACAAACAAGTTTGATGGTTGGATTGTTGAAACTAGTTTCGTAGAATGCGTATCCCATGAAAACGATAAATTCACTAATACTTAGAGTTTATTTATACTTTCATTAAGTATAACATAAGATTTTGTGGTATCAATTAGTGTAAATATTTTAAATTGATGATCGAATTCATTCATTGTATTAGCATAGGGTCAAGGAGTGTAGCTGTAAAAATCATCAAAATCGGAGTTAAAATAACCGTTAAATCGTGATTTTTCGTTTATAACAGTCGAAAAGTTTTTTCCCGTTACTTGATCTCTAAATATTTGTTTTTTGCAATTTTTGGCGTATGCGATCTCGAATTATATACAAACATATTTGACGGTTGGATAGTTGAAACTAGTTTCGTAGAATGTGTATCCCATAAAAACAATAGATTCACTAACACTTAAGAGTTTAGTCATACTTTCATTAAGTATAACATAAGATTTTGTAGTATCCACTAGTTTAAATATTTTAAATTGAAGACCGTTAAATCGTGATTTTTCGTTTATAATAGTCGAAAAGTTTTGTCCCGTTACTTGATCTCTGAATATTTGTTTTTTGCAATTTTTGGCGTATGCGATCTCGAAGTATATACAAACATGTTTGACGGTTGGATAGTTAAAACTAGTTCATAGAATGCGTATCCCATCAAAACAATAGATTCACTAACACTTAATAGTTTAGTCATACTTTTATTAAGTATAACCTAAGATTTTGTGGTATCCACTAGTTTAAATATTTTAAATTGAAGATCGAGTTCATTCATTGTATTCATATAGGGTCAAGGAGTGTAGCTGTAAAAAATCATCAAAATCGGAGTTAAAACAACCATTAAATCGTGATTTTTCGTTGATAATAGTCGAAAAGTTTTGTCCCGTTACTTGATATCTGAATGTTTGTTTTTTGCAATTTTTTGCTGATGCGATCTCGAAGCATATACAAACAAGTTTGACGGTTGGATCGTTGAAATTAGTTTCGTAGAATTCGTATCCCATCAAGTTCAATGGTGTGTATATATATATATATATTTTTTTTATATTTATTAAGTAGGTTTAAATTTATTTATTTTGTACGTATAACACTTAAGAAATTTAATGGTATGTATATTTAAGCCAATCCAATGGTCACCAATTTTTAATATTTAATTTAATATATATATATATATAATTATTATAGTTTTTGTTAAATTAATATATATAATTATTATAGTATTTTTTAGGGTTATAAAATTATAAAATTAATATTTTGCTTATCGTGTATTATGTTACCCACGTGTATACTTGAACGAACCCGCTATCTTAACAGGTGCTTATAGGGTTACCCGATAAAGACCCGATTCATTATTGCGTCGACCCGAACACCTATTAATTTCGTGTCATGTCGTGTCGGGTTATCGGGTCGTGTCAGGAATTGCTAAGCCTTGTCACAACCCGTCTCGAAATAGTATATTTTTAGGTATAAAATGTCAAGTATGCCCTTGAATGGTTGTAATGTTGTGTGGTTTAAACTTTGGATTTGGACCAATTCATTAAGTCCCTAATATTTTGGGACCAATTAGAACTTAAGGACTTAAGGTATTGTGGTATTGGTGACCCAACTTGGACCATAACACACCACACGTGCATACTTAGACCTCTCTCTCTCTTTCCCTTTTTTCGAATTTCTGCAAATTCCATACAGTGTACGGACAAAACTTGGATCAAGCATTCCAGGCACGGATCGAAGGTTTGAAAGGTGATTTTGAACTCCTAGCAAGCCCAGGAATCCAACCATACCTTTGGTTGAACTCAAAACCTTCGGAAACCAGAGAACCAAGAACCCCATATTTGATGCACTGTTGATGCACATGTAAATGTGGAGTTTTTGGAAGATTCTAAGGTTATATGAAGCTTTAGATCGTCTTCACGAAGCTCGGGGAAGAAAAACCAAGCAAATTGGACATCGGGAGACCTAGTTTTGACGAGTTGCAGGTTTAGCCAGATTATCGAAAGATTTTCCGGCGAGTTCCGTCGTTTTTGGAGCATTAAATAGGTATGGGGATGTTCTACAAGTTAAGAGCTTTAATTTGAGTTAAGTTTCATGAAATTTGGATGGAAAACAGCAGAGATATTAAGGTTAGAAATTTTTCCAGTTTTTCCGGCGACGGCGACGGTCCGACGAACCAAGGAAGGAGACGAAGGAATATTTCTTCAAACTTGACGGAATATTTCTTCAAACTTGACGGAATATTCTAACGGCGTCAGGTTAGTTTTAACGGTATATGCAACTTTTTAACGGAATATTCCTTAACGTCGTTAAGGTTACCGTCAGTGTGCCTGGCACGTGCCTGCGCTTGGGCGGCGCGTCTGGTCGTGCCTTGGCTGACGCGTAGGTGGTCGAAAATTTTTTCTAAAAATATGGGGATGTTCGTGGAGTTGTGTAGATCACGTTTGTATATTCAAACACCCCATTTGAGCAATGTATGAGAAGTTATTAGCTAGTTTTGGTTATGTGCTTTAAATTAACGTTTTTATAGTTGTTTCACATATAGGGGAGACTTATCCCAAGGACGAGTGCGTTCAAGGGCGACTCAGGGGCTACGACCTTTCGACATACCAGTGAGTGGGCTTTTGATTTTCAGTATATATTTATATACTTGATAATTTCCCCAAAAAATGTGTTTAAATGAAGTATGCCTTGAATGCCATGCATATAAATTTATATTCTGTATATGAATTAGTATTTGATGCTTAATATATAATTGTGGTGTTATGGACACTCAGGTAAGCCCAGGTGAGTTTATGAATTGTGAATGTGAGTAACGGTTGTGATTAATTGAGAAACATAGAGTTCATAAACCTGCACCTAGGGTGATTGTGATTTAGCCAGAGATATGGCATAGACCTGTATATAATGTCACTTCCCGCACCATATGCTCATATTGGTTCCAATTTAGGTGCACAATCTTGTTGTACAGACCATCATAGGTGGTTTCGACTTATAGGTGACTAGCGATTTATCGCCCATCTATTATGAGAGAGTAATATTGAGCATAATTATATTACACCCAGTCTTATCGTACATACCTTTTCATTGGTTCCGACTCGTGCGTAGTATAGTGTCGTATAGGTCATTGTAGTGACTCCGGCTAGATTGACTATTGAGCTATTAATTCAGCCATACAGACTACCACAGGGGTTCCGGCTAATATGTTATTTTCCATGAATTTATTCTCACCTGAATTACTTACTCTGTTATATCTTGGCATGACATACTTATGATTATGAATATGTGAAGCATGATTTGAATTGATATATTTACATATATATTTATGCATATGTTTATATTCTATTTCTGGGAAAATTATACATATTTTATGGCGATGGGTTAGAACTATTGAGAAATGAAATGGTTTTGTAAAACATTTGTTTTTGCTCACTCACGTTTTCTGTTTTGCGCCCCTCCAGGTTTTAGGTAAGCTTGCTGTTGTTGGGTACGAGGATTTCGGCGGTTCTTACATATTAAAATAATTGTAAGACATCTTATGGTACTGTATAATTAGTACTTGTCATACTGGATTACACCTAGACTTTCTATGCTCTGATTAGGGGTATTTACTTTTGTATCTCACTCATAACACTTCCTGTTTATTAGTGCACTTTAGTAGCTTTCGGTTTTTATTTATTCGTATATTTCTTATCCTTATTGCTTCCGCACTGTGCACATGGCTACGTCACCCTCACGTGACGGCCAGCATGCCTCGATCTCGGTCGGGGTGTGTCAGGCCTACTCACACCTAGCTTACATTTATTATTGCCGAGATATTGCGGCATGGCATGCTTCTGTTTTTACTGCACTTGTGCATTCATTTTTCATACCTACGTAGTATTATTTTCTGAAAACTATACGGGTTTTACGGCGATGGGTTATAACGATTTCAAAAGGTTTTATTAAAACTTTATTTTCAGGCTCACTCACCTTTGTTTTTCACCCCTCCAAGTTCTAGTAGCAGAGTTTTTGTACCAACGAGGATTATTGACAAATCTTGGTGCAGACGATTACCGTCGATGGTATAATTCTCATCCTATTTTACTGTATTGTACTTATGCTCTGTCATCACGTGTGAAATGGGTTCATACTAGCTCATTGCGCACTCTTGTACTTAGGCACTTTAGGCTTAAATTTATTCACATCTTTCACATCAATACACTTTATGGCTTCGTCACCTTTCAGGTGTTAGCCAACAAAGTTCGATTCAGAGTCCTAGAGGACATCCCAGGTCGGGGTGTGTCAGGTTGGCCCACCATATATGTATATTTTATTTAGTTTTATATTTATAAATTCATTGAATCCAACGGTTAAGATCTATTTTGATGAAATTCAATGGTAAAAATAAAAAATTTAACGGCTAAAGTAATTAAAAAAAAACTTTCATTTCTTTCATATTTTTTCGTAGTGTTTAATGAGTTTCATGGTGTCGGTTAGTGATTTTTCAATATTTGTTAGAATCTAAATATTTTTAGGTTAAAATGTTCATAAAATTAAATTAGGATAGTCTACATAATTTTTTATTTTAAAAAAGTTACTTTAAGAAAAAAAAATAGTCTAAATTCATTCTTTAATAATCTGGGGCTAAAATTTTAGGCCAGAAGGGTTGGAGTAGAAAAATTGTTTCTAGGTTAAAACCTAAATTTTCTAGGCTAAAAATATTAGGTTTTAGGCCAAAGGTTGGAGATGGTCTAAGGGGGGTTAGTTGTTAGAAAGCCAAAAGCTTCACAAAAAAAAAAAAAAACAAACAAAAAGAATCCTAAAACAAAAAACTTGTATAAGTAAATGAAAAATAAAAAAAAGAAATTCAAACGTGGAAAAAGGAGAAAACTCCACCACATTCCATGCAAACCAGTTTCTCTCATACTGTTTAGCTTCCATAAATCCCATCTCAAGCATTTCACTCTTATTTGATTTTCAATCTCATCTAGATTCTAATATCTGCAGGGTAATTACACCTACCTTACAAATCATGCAAAAAAGAAGAGAGACTCGGCGGAATTTGCTGAAAGTCAAATTTGAATTGGTGGGTTCTTCAATCACCATTACGAACTACGAAGTTTACCTTTTCATTCTATTGGCACCATAATGTTCAAGTAATTCAATTGAGTGGTCATTTTCTTGTTTTGGTGCAAAATTATGAAGAAGGATTGGGTTTTAGAGAATAATAGTAGCCTTTGCAAAATTTTAGATCACCTTTTTGGTGATTTTATTAGACCAATTCCAATGGTTGGGTTAGAACTCAAAATTTAAGTATTAAATTCGCCCAAACTTCTCCAATCGTTGGGCTACAAAAAGGTTTTATTAAACTTACTTTTGGGACAAATTTAACCCAGAAAATGAGCCAATATTAGTGGTTGGGACCCAATTGCTAACTTTGCCGGCCACTTGCAGAAAGATTAACGACTATTTTTTTTATCAGACTCACGTGGTTGGGCCTTGAAAAGAAGATCTAACAACCCAAACTTAAATATAACGGCTAAAATAATTTAAAATTTTATTTAAATCAAAATTCACCAAAAAACTCTTTAAATACCTGTTATTTGTTCAAGACTTATTTTATCAACACCCCACAAATTGTTGCATGCACCCCACAAACTTAATACACCCCACATTTGTTTTTTTAATTAAAATTTATCTTAATACATCCCACTTACTTTTCCATAATACCCTCACACCCCACACCTCAACATACACCTAGGCCTGGCAAACGGGTCGTGTTTGTCGTTTTCGTGTAACACATGTTATCTTAACGGGTCGTGTCGTGTCACACCCATTATCTTAACGGGTCCTTAATAGGTCGGGTCACTTTACCCAACGAGTAAAGTGACTTAACCCGTTATGACCAGTGAAGAAAAATATTTTTTTTTCTTAAATTTGCATATAACACACATTTCCACATAAATATTACTTGAAAACATTAAAACACATTTGTCGTTTAAGTACAACATCTACACTCGAAAATAAGAGCCTAATAAACAAGCATTCATACACTATTAGTCTATTACAAAATATTAAATGTGCAAGGATATGCAAAATGAAAGAGTTTTTGTTTTCAAGGTTGTGAAGCTTTTCTCAAAATTTTAAACATTGCCAATGAAACTCAAAGCTTGCATGTTATTCCTTTTACAAAATCCTCAATTTTCATTGATGATCATGACATAAAATTTTGTGGTATCCACTAGTGTAAATATTTTAAATTGAAGATCAAATTCATTCATTGTATTCATATAGAGTCAAGGAGTGTAGCTATAAAAAATCATCAAAATCAGAGTTAAAATAACCGTTAAATCGTGATTTTTCGTTGATAACCGTCGAAAAGTTTTGTCCCGTTACTTCATCTCTGAATGTTTGTTTTTTTGCGATTTTTGGCGTATGCAATCTTGAAGCATATACAAACAAGTTTGACAGTTGGATCGTTCAAATTAGTTTCGTAGAATGCGTATCCCATCAAAACGATAGATTCACTAACACTTAGAGTTTATTTATACTTTCATTAAGTATAACATAAGATTTTGTGGTATCTACTAGTGTAAATATTTGAAATTGAAGATTGAATTCATTTATTATATTCATATAGGGTAAAGGAGTATAGTTGTAAAAAATCATCAAAATCAGCGTTAAAATAACTCTTAAATCGTGATTTTTCGTTGATAACCGTCGAAAAGTTTTGTCTCGTTACTTGAACTCTGAATGCTTTTTTTCGCAATTTTTGGCGTAAGCGATCTTGAAGCATATAAAAACATGTTTGTTGGTTGGATCGTTAAAATTAGTTTCGTAGAATGCATATCCCATCAAAACGATAGGTTCACTAATACTTAAGAGTTTATTCATATTTTAAATTGAAAATCGAATTCATTCATTGTATTCATATAGGGTCAAAGAGTGTAGTTGTAAAAAGTCATCAAAATCGGATTAAAATAACCGTTAAATCGTGATTTTTTGTTGATAACCATAAAAAAGTTTTGTCCCGTTACTTAATCTCTGAATGTTTTTTTTTTGCGATTTTTGGCGTATGCGATCTTGAAGCATATACAAACAAGTTTGATGGTTGGATCATTGAAATTAATTTTGTAGAATGTGTATCCCATCAAAACGATAGATTCACTAACACTTAGAGTTTATTTATACTTTCATTAAGTATAACCCACTAGTGTAAATATTTTAAATTGAATATCGAATTCATTCATTGTATCATATAGGGTCAAGGAGTGTAGCTGTAAAAAAATCATCCAAATCAGAGTTAAAATAACCATTAAATCATGATTTTTCGTTGATAACCGTCGAAAAGTTTTGTCCCGTTACTTGATCTCTAAATGTTTGTTTTTTGTGATTTTTTGCTGATGCTATCTTGAAGAATATACAAAGAAATTTGACGGTTGGATCGTTGAAATTAGAATTCGTATCCCATCAAGTTCAATTGTATATATATTTATTAAGTAGATTTGATTTTTTTTATTTTGTACGTATAACATTTAAGAAATTGAATGGTATATATATTTAACCCGATCCAATGGTCACTAATTTTTAATATTTAATTTAATATATATATATATATATATAATTATTATAATATTTTTTTAGGGTTATAAAATTATAAAATTAATATTTTGCTTATCGTGTATCGTGTTACCCACATGTATACCCGAACCAACCTGTTTTCTTAATTGGTGCTTATCGGGTTACCTGATAACAACTTGATTTGTTATCGTGTCGACCCGAACACTTGTTAATTTCGTGTAGTGTCGTGTCAGGAATTGACAAGCCTACATACACCCCACATTTTCTACATATACCTCACACTCTTCATATCTTAAAAAAGAAAAAAAATTTAGCCCTCGCCCTTCTCCAACAAGAACCAGCCACAATTATTCTTCTTCTTCTTCCATGCCATGCCAAATGTTGATTAAAGAGTAACATTGCTTTGATTAAAAACTTGAGGTCACAACATTTAAAGGAAAGGCCAATGCTTCAGTTCCTCCATTTCTTTTTGTTCGGACTTCAACCCAGGATAAGTAGGACAATATTGTGAAACCTAAAAGATGTGTACGCAAAAGAAAGGGACAACCTTTCCGAGCTCTCCTCGAAAATATGTGGAAACCATATATCCTTAAAACAAGACTTGCAAATGAGGGCCTTTGTATTGATTCTCTGAGCCGAATAGCCAACTAATAAGACTAATTAATGGGTTACTTAATTTGGTATGGAATATTGATTTGATTGAAGGAATCAAGTTCAGAAAGATGGAAACTGCCCAAGTGGGGACAAAAGTTGGGATAAATTGATTGAATATCAATTATCAATGTGAAGTGTATTTGGTTTTGGATTAACTCTGATGAATAATTTTTTTTCAGTCAACGTCTTTGTAGTTTTATTGATTAGGGTTTTGTTCTACGTACAATGGAGACTGAATGGTTTTGAGAGTTGAAGAAGATAAATAATATTGGGATGTGTTATTTGGGGTGTATTTAGAATTATTTTAAATTTTTTATAATCTTATGAGGTCGAAATAGTCATTGCATATTAAGGCATACAAGTTATTTAACATTAAATTTTAATATGGGGTGTATTCAATATTATGTGGGGTGCTAATAAAAAAAAGCCTTTGTTCAAACATCCACACAAAATCCCCTTTCGCCAAACAATTCTTCCTTTTTTTTTCTTTTTATCCACCTATGCATTTGTGTTTAAGAATGGGGTAGGTTGTATGGTTTTACATGTTCTTTAATGTGGTGCATATGTGTAAGAATGAAGTATATTTAGTGATTTTTCATTATTAATGGATTTAAATATGTTCTAGCTAAAATAACTATAAAAATAAATTAAGATAATATACGATAATTTTATTTTTAACCCAACCACTGGAGTTGGTTTTAGGTAAGGTCTGATATTTTTCTTAATCTTTCTCTTTTTACTTTTAAAGAAAACTAATGAAAAGAGTTTGAAAACTTTGAGTTTTAACGATAATGACAAAATAAAAGGTAAAATGAATAGTATCATAACTGATTTTTTAGTGTAAAAATATGATTTTTTGTTAAAATGAACAATACCGGATTTTTTTCGTGAAAGTTCCCTTACTTTTATTCCATCAAAAGGCATTTTTATTCCAAGAAACATTGCAAAAGGACAATAAAAAAGCAAAAGCGGTGATGGGTCATTGAAGTGAAACATTAGAGCATGAAGTTCATCTATATGGGCAAACCAGTGGTGGTTTGATTCTTTTATCTTTTTATTACCATTCTACATTCTGTTTTTTACTTCTATTTTTATACATTCATTTTTGTTTATATATATAAGGATGTTAGGAATGTCAACTTTTTAGATCAAATTTGGTAAATCATATGATGTGCTTATGAATAATTAGAAGATTATTATTAAGTGTTGTTAAACATACTTATTTTCTATTACTGATACATCATATGATTTGTAAATTTAATTTAAAAAGTTTGTCAATTAAACATTACTTATAAATATATGGATTCCTATATTTATGCCTTCTTCATCTATTGCACATTGGAGCTGTACGTGATACATGAACACTTGAAAAAAAATTAACATTATATTTCTTTTCGATTTTCCCTCATCCTATGCAAATTTTTAACATTATATAATTATACCAAAAACGCTTTCATCCCTGTTAAAAGTACGTGTAAACGAATATTTAGTTTTTCAAAACTGTCAGTTGACTTAACTTTTAAGATAGCAAACACTAATTACCTTCTATTGATTATAGTATTTTGTAAAACAAGGTATTTTCTCAATTTGGAGTTTTTCCTAATTAAATTATTTAATTTCTAAACAAAATTCTAATAGAGGAAATTATAGTTGAGAGTGTCACATCCCCGTCCGGGGCGGATCATTTTTCGGGCCCGTTTCACCATCGTAGCACGATATTGTTCGCTTTAGGCTTACTATTCCCTCACGGTTTTATTTTTGGGAACTCACGAGCAACTTCCTAGTGGGTCACCCATCCTAGGAGTGCTCTGGCCTCCTTCTCGCTTAACTTCGGAGTACCTACGGAACCCGAAGCCAGTGAGCTCTCAAAATGCCTCGTGCTAGGTAGGGATGAGAATATACATTTAAGGATCACTCATCTGAGCGATGTGAGATGTTACAATCCACCCCCCATAGGGGCCCGACGTCCTCGTCAGCACACCACAACCAAGGTTAGGCTATGATACCAATTGTCACATCCCCGCCCGGGGCGGATCACTTCCCGGGCCCGTTCCACCACCGTAGCATGATATTGTCTGCTTTGGGCTTACCATTCCCTCACGGTTTTGTTTTTGGGAACTCACGAGCAACTTCCCAGTGGGTCACCCATCATGGGAGTGCTCTGACCTCTTTCTCGCTTAACTTCAGAGTTCCTACGGAACCTGAAGCTAGTGAGCTCCCAAAAGGCCTCGTGCTAGGTAGGGATGAGAATATACATTTAAGGATTACTCCCATGGGCGATGTGAGATGTTAAAATACGCTTGGATTCTAGGATCGGGGTGTGTCAGAGAGGCTATCGCAACAATTGAGTTAAAGTTGAGGGATCATTACTCTAATTGAGTTAAAGTTAAGCGACCATTTCTCCAATTAAATTAAAGTTAAGCGACCATTTCTCCAATTAAATTAAAGTTGAAGGACCATTGCTACAATTTTTCTCATTTGGTTTTCCATGTTTTCTCTTTGATTTAGCCTCACGTGCGTGACAAGTGACTCATTTTGAAAAAAAAGTTTTAAAGGAGTTGACAAAAATAACTATAACTGCACATTTTGATGAGTTAAGAGACCAAAGATCATAAATTTTTAGTTGAGAAATTATTACTCAAATTTTTAATTGAGTTAAATTATGGGAACATAGCAACAACTTGAGACCTAATATACGTTCCTCAAGCACAAATGGGACGCCGAGTTCTGGTTAAGTATTCAGCCAAAACTTAACTAGCGGCGTCGTTCCACCGCAAGCTCCGGCGCGAGGAATTAACCAATAACATAACATCTCTGATCACTGACCAGTGCTCATCGAGCAGTTCAGAAACGCCCACATCACAACTCAGCTATGGCTTCGGCCGCTTCGAAGCTCTACGCCGGTCTTTCTCTCCTCTCTCCGTCTCTAGAAATTCACAGAGACGCGTTCCATCTTCAACCTCTAACCGTTTGATTGTGTGGTTGCAGACGATGTGAGCCTTCTGATGGTTTTGCTGGACACGAACCCTTTCTTCTGGAGCTCATCCAATCTCCCGTTCTCCAAGTTTCTCCCCCACGTGATCCCTAAACCCTAATTCCTCTTTTGGGTTTCTCATAGCAATCTTAGTTTCGTTCGTTCATTCGAATTGAAATTTAATTTGAATTCGTTTTCGTTTAGGTACTTGCGTTTCTGAACTCGATTCTGCTGCTCAATCAACTCAACCAGGTGGTGGTTATTACCACGGGGTACAATTCCTGCAGCTACATCTACGATTCTTCTTCGGACTCGAACCAGGGCTCTGATCATGGAAGAATAATGCCGGCGCGGTGCTCTAACTTGTTGCAGAAGCTGGAGGAATTCGTGATCAAAGACGAGCAATTGTTCAAAGAAGGGTCGAGAGAAGGGATTTCTTCTTCTCTGCTATCTGGGTCTTTATCAATGGCTCTTTGTTGTATCCTTTTATGCCAGTGCTTGTTTAATTTTTGGGGTTTATTGGTATCTCATTGAAAATGCCCCTTTGCGTTCTATTGGCATTTGATAATGCAGTTTAAGTATATAAGTAGAGTCACCGAAAAAACTTAGGGGTAATGCTTGTTGCATATGAGGAATTGTGTTAGAACTAGTACGTAATAGCAGAGATGTTTTGTTTTGTTGGAAGATCTAAGCGTATCCATGCAAAGTTTGCTTAACTGTAGTTGATGAACAGATATACAGAGGGTTTTTCGATCAGGGCCACTTCATCCTCAACCTCGCGTGAGTATCATTGTAGTTTGTTGTGTAATTGTTCAATATCTGTTTGTTTTGGATGACTGGCATTATAATCGTGTCCATACCTTGACATTGATAACATACTATAGTTATAACTTCTTTGCTGCAAATCAAGCTTAAGTTTTTATGGCCTTGTTTAGGTTTCATGAGCCATCAATTTGATGTGTATTTCTACGTAATATGGAATGTATGCAATTCTCTAAGCTGATTAGGTGCAATGACCAGCATACTTGCAAGTGGAATTGTTAATAACCAAAACATGGGTTAAATGCAATTTTTGGTGGATGGTTGCTGTTGGAAGCATGTACCTGTTCTCTAGATATTAGGAGAACCGTATTGTGAGACAATCTTCACTCTCCCCTTCAAAGATATAAATTCCTCTATCTTTTGATTATTTTATCACTACATTAGTGCACCGTTAGTGAGGTGGATTAAAATAAAATTAGATATTTTCTAAGCATCCAATGTTTGGCACCATATATTAACCAAACTCGTCAGCCTTTATCATTTAGGTTTGCAAAATGGATGTATGTTATTTATTTTTCTCTTATCATGTCTTACTTTCCTTTCACAAATGGGTTACCTTTTAAGTAGTGTGACTATGCATGCGATGCAGATTTTATGCTTGCAGGGATCATCGGATGGACCTGAACAGTACGTTCTTCTTTTGAATATTTTCTTTATGCATTTATCTTATTATCTTTCTCATCAAACCTCTTACGTCAGAATTTTTTTTTTTTGTAATGTCCTTTCAGATATGTTGCAATCATGAATTCAATATTTTCTGCACAGCGTTCTATGGTATGCATTTGATCCATTTTCCTGTTTATCAAAAGCATATGTTTTTCTTGGGACTATTCTTCAATGTCAAATGCACTTTGATTTGTATCATTATTGTCCTTTCTAGTAATCTGTACTTCAATAATTATATATTTGGTTGCCAATGGCAAGGCGCTATTTGGAAGTTACAAATTTTTGACTTACTGCCATAGACAATCTTTAATTTTTCTTCTAAAAGATGATTGTATACAATCAACTGATTTGAAATCCAAATTTGCTCTCCTGTTGGAGTACAATAAACAATATCTGTAGCTGTTTGGCCAAATAACCATTTGACAGTTTCTCCCAGTTGCTTTCTCTCTCATCGTTAGGCATTTCATTCAGCAAATATATAGTTAATTCAACTTTCCAAAAATCCAATAGTTGCTTAAAAGTCATGAATATCAAATTATCATTGATTTACTTACACTGCAGGTTCCTATAGATTCTTGCTATATGGGATCGAGCAACTCTGCCTTCCTACAGCAGGTAGCTTGTCTTTAGAGCGTCTTTTTGATATATACTTTTTTTAGTATTTGAAACATAATTAGCTTTATTCTTATGTCAGTTTTACTGAATGCTTTTGATGGATGAGAAACAGGCTTCATATATTACTGGTGGTGTGTATCTGAAGCCCCAACAACCAAATGGACTGTTTCAGTATCTCTCGGTAGGTTAAGTACTTAAATTTCGTGATGTTGATACATCTTAACCTTGTGTTCACTTGCTTACCTGGTGCTTGGCTAAACAAAATTGATTTGGATTGGGTGTCAACGTGTCACTGTTTTCCATCTTGTGTTAAATCACAATTTTTTTTTTGTTTAGTTGCAACTTCTTGGGCTAATGTGTTGTTTTCTCTGATATGCAGACAGTTTTTGCAACTGATTTGCATTCTCGAGCATTTTTACAGCTTCCTAAGTCTCTCGGTGTGGATTTTCGTGCCTCGTAAGTATACTACTTATGCTCATCATTTAACTGTCTTCATTTTGGTTGTTATTAGAAAAGAAAAGACGACAGATGTACCTAAAATTGATAATTTTCTGATCAGTTTTAAGATTTAGTGCCCTTTTTCTTAGAGGCTAGTATCAGTTTTAAGATTTAATGCCCAATTTCTGGGAGCAAAGAGGAAGGTTGTGCCCATATGCCGATCTTTCATGAAAAAATAATATTTAAAAAAAAATACATTCTAAGTTTCTAGGCTTATCCTTCTGAAACTCATATGGTTTACAGAGATCAAAATATTGATGCGAATTAATTGTTTGAATGTGTAGTTTAGTTGGTCAATCTGTATAACTTTTGTACAAGGGTTTGTCTCAGATGGTGGTTCCCACTTTCCAGAGATTCATAGTGATATTTAGATGTTTGGTAATAATTGACCTAGTCAAATTACTAGATGTAATCATATAATTCTTTTGTAGAGAAAAAAATTTCACCAACGTATTCATGGTTGAACTGATGGTCGGGAAAATGATTTTGCGTTATCATGCTGAATTTCAGTGCTTAGATTATTGTGCAAATAGGAAAAGAAGCAAGAAAACAAATGAAATTTGTTTGGCTCTGCATAGTCTGTGTATCATATGTTTTGATTGATTGAATTTTGCAGGTGTTTTTGCCATAAGAAGACAATAGACATGGGCTACATTTGTTCTGTGTGCTTGTCCATTTTTTGTAAGCATCACAAGAAATGTTCAACTTGTGGGTAAGTTACCTCGTCTATATGTAGATTACACTGTTAAAAGTGGATTAATCAAACCTTTGATTGACAAGAAGAGCTCATATCATAATGATACGAATGATAGTACAGCTTACCCTGTTTCTTGTTTTAGTTAGAAACTCTAGCTGAAGATACCCACAAATTTTACGTACATATGTTAAGTAATTGAGATTTTCCAGCGGGTTTTGTTTCGTTTATAGTGAGAGTAATGAAACTTGTGAAAAATAATTGGAAGTTTTCATTTTATTTTGCTTTTATTTTTAGCAAGTTTGAGAGATCTAGGAGGAAAAGAAATAAGTCACTACGTTTTGCTCTCTCAAACGAGAAACAAACACTGACAATCAATGCGACAAAATGTTTCTCTTCCATGGCGGTGAGACTGATTGTTTTGTTAATAAGCAAAAGATTCACTGGACCTAGAAATGCTTTGTACTACTGTCATTTCTCTCATCTCTTGAGTTGCGGCTTTGGACTTCCTGCAGGTCAGTATTTGGTCAAGCCCAGTTAGATGCTTCCTCAACATCCAACAGGAAAAGAAAGACGCCAGAGACATAATGTTAGTTCTCTAAAGCATGCTTGATTTCGGGTTCTTCCATATCATCTATACCAGTTAAATGCTAGCGTAATACTGAAATTGCTTTCGTTAATATTTACGGGCAGTAAGTTCTATCCGTTTGGTGTTTGTTTTATGAAAGCTGTCTGGGAACCAGTTTTGCCGAGATTCTTGCACGCCGCCTTGTTGTAGAATTTGGCCACCATAGCGAAGTGCATCACTGTGTTTTGTGATGCCAAACTGCGGCATTTTTGTGGAGAGAAATCTGGCAGGGCTGATTATACGACTTATGGCGAGCTGATAGTTGCTAAGATTCTTTAAACTTTCTTCTTGTGTTCTTAAAGTAGTCATTTGCGCGCCAGAAAGAGCGGTGCATACGTGTCCCGAATGATTATATGATGCTCAACGACACATAAGAAACTACAAATTGCATTCTACACACTTGTTTTTATTCTTTATCGGCAAATTTGACCTTGTTTTTCCGTTTCATTTTTAGCAATTGCAATTCGTCACTGAAAATTGTTCAATAAGCATTTAGAAAACGACTCTTTCCAGTGAACATATCATCTGGCATGGGTTCGCCATATACAACACGTGCAAACAATCGATGGTTCAATACAATAAATCAGTCAATGAAACCATAGCAGAAACACGAGATCAAGCATTATTTACAATTATTTACATCGGACGGGAATTCTTATAAACAGGCGTGACGCTATTGTACGGTTCCAATCTGAGTTTTTGGCGGCAGTAGGGCTCCCTGCCTCACATTGCTCTCATAATCGCTTTGCTGCTTGTGTGCAGCCCCATTGCGGCAAATTTTAATACCGCACGGCTCCTATACAATCTGTGATACAACAAAGCAACATGATATTCTTAAATTAGTAAGAGACGAGCAACCTCATTCGATACGATTTTCATACTTTGACGAAACACGTATGAAATATTCTAGGAAAATGTACATGCTATATCTTGGATAATGATCAAGAGAAGCGATGGAAAAGACATCCATTTTTATGCCATTCATTACCAAGGAAGTTGCAGATAATCGAGGCTAACATTCTTCAGAGAATGCTAAGTTGCTAACACAATAGGAAGTAGGTGGGCAAGAAATACTTACCCAGCTAGAGCCAGTCCCCAGGTGGACAACGCATAGAACAACTTCCCCGCATGCCAAATACCCAATACCTTCTCCAATTTGCTGACACCACCCATCGCTTTAGCTACAACTGCAAATTATAGATTCACAAGGATGAGTTTCAATAGACGCATTCTCTATTGCCCACTATATATTCACGCCAAGCCCGAGAATCATTCAATGACAGAGATCAGACTTGGAGATGAGTATCTAGTTCGTGACCTAAACACGAAATTAGAGACATCGAATTTCTTGAAGGAAAGAAACAGAAGTTCAATTCCATTTTCTTGGTTTATGTATCCAAGCTTATCTGATTCATCATTCTCTGCAATAATCGTCTAACCGCAAAGCACAACAAAAATTCGCAATTAGTTATCAAAATTACAGTAAGCATATAGGATTGCAAACTAAGTGGTTCAACATGATTCATCTAGAAACATGTACATAACCTATTATAGCATATTTGGGTTAAGACATTACAAGCACATGGAGAATCAATTGAGAAAGACGCAATAAAAACTTACTTTTCTGCAGCTCCTCCGGCGTCAAATTCTGCAATTCCAAGGAAGCAAAAAATCATGAGACCAAAATGAGCAGCATCAAACATCAAGCAAAAAGCTTTTGAGTGGTTATGTACCCGAGCTTTTGGGTTCGACACAATACACTTAGCCATAAAATTGGCAACCCCATCCACCACATGCTCCTCACTAACAACAACATAGTTCTCATTGTCAATCCCACTCCTCTCCTCGACTTTACCCGGAATCATGTCATCCGTGATCCACA
Source organism: Malus sylvestris (assembly GCF_916048215.2). NCBI lineage: Eukaryota > Viridiplantae > Streptophyta > Magnoliopsida > Rosales > Rosaceae > Malus > Malus sylvestris. The sequence continues at coordinate 41,531,404 of NC_062274.1, forward strand.
CCCACCAACTCGGTTCTTCATTGTCGACTTTGATTAGAACTTCAGCTTTCTCCAAATCGCTTTCTAAAATCCAAACATAAATTATAAACAAACCCAATAATTATTACGTGGAATCAAATAGCGTATATACACACACATATATATATTTCTATATATTTATGTACCTGTGGCTGGCTTGAAAGGAAACTGATATTCATCAATGGATTCCTTCTGAAGAGCTTCGATTCGAGTCAAGAAGCTGTTCGATTCCACCGTCGCCACTAACCGAGCATGCAGCTGAAATTTCAAAAAATCCAAATGCCAATTTCAGTTTTTGAATGAAAATTCGAAATCTAATACACAAAGTCAACAAAAGGGTGTCGAATCCAATGGAAAACAATCGACCCCAAATTGCTTACATCAGGAGGGCAATCGTCCAACACCGCAGGCGACTCGGACAGGTTCTGAAGCAGCTTGAGATTCTGCTCCAGGGAGTTCCTCAGCCGCCGATTCTCCGCCCGCAGAGCCTCCAGTTCTTCGTCGGAAACCGCACACTTGGTCCCCTCGTGGTCGTCGTGGTGGAGGTGATGGCGGCCGTGTTCCAAGGCGGTCCACGCCACGTCGGCAACCTCCATCACCGTCTTGGCCACCTCTATCGTTCCATGTCCTCCCATCTCTCTCTCTCTCTCTCTCTCTCAAAAGTTTTGGGTTGCCGTGCTTGCTTCGTTTGTATTATATCAGAACCCGAAGACGAACGCAACCGGATCTTTGCTGGATTTTGGAGGCAAGGGTAAACTTGTAATTTCAACTAAGAACTATTAGACCAATCTCTCACTCTTACATTAAAACCTAAAATTTTAAAAGAAAACTAACGAAAAATTTAATTTTTTTTTAATTTTAATGAAAAATGATAAATAAAGTGTAGTGAATAGTACTAGAAAAAAGATAAAAACATGATTTTTCATTAAAAGTGAACAGTACTGAAAGTATTTTGTTAAAACTCTTAAATTTTAATTCAGAAACAATTTTTCTGTTTTAACTCTTCTTCTTAAATTTTTAGTTTGAAATTATTAAACAATAAATTCAAAATAATTTATTTAAATACAAAAATTAGGTAGACTATCTTAATTTAATTTTATAAATATTTTAACTTAAAAATATTTATTTTCCAAAAAGAAATTATTATACCGACATCTTAAAACTTCTAGAAAACTAAAAAAAAAAAAATATGAAACACGTGAATTTTTTTTTTAATTTTAGTTGTTAGATTTAAATTTAAACAGTTTAATTTTTTAATAATATTAAATTTAATCATATTAAATTTTAATCGTTGAATTTAATAAATTTATAAATATAAAACAAAACAAAATACGCATCCACAGGCGGAGCGACATTAAGGGCTACCTTGGGCTGTAGCCCAGGTAACTTTTGGTAGAGAATAAAATTTTACATGTAATTTTTATTGATTTTCGAATGTAACCCGTCATATATTTAGTCATTGCTTTGGATTCTCTCAGTTTAATTATATAATACAGTTCACAAACCATCTCTTCTTGGACATGTACAAGTTTGAATTTATTTGAATAACGAAAGTTCTGGCTCACTTTATGAAAATTTTCTTAAGCTGGCTGATACGGTAAAAAATCTAGTATCAAGTTTCTTTGTTTACAATGATTTAAATCTTTAAGCTAGCTCGCCGGTGAAAAATTTATAGCTCCGCCATTGTACGCATCTATATCTATTAGCACATCCTGGACTCCGTAGGTTATAAAACGTAGAACCGTAAGTGCAGCGTATTGCGATGTGAGCGTATACAGATCAAATTAACCCCGTCACTCTCTCCACCCTCCCTCCTCCTCCTCTTTTCCTTTGGCCCTCTCCTCCCACGTTTTAAAACGCACAGAGAAGAAGCTGCGAGAGAGAGGGAGTGCACAGTAATGGTGGAGGATGCGCAAGATGGCGAGAGCCCTCTGAAGGAGACGCACGATATCGAGTCCCAGATTAAGAGTGCTATGCGCTTACGCGTCCCTTACTTCAAAGAACAATCCGAGTAATCTCTCTCTTCTTACTGAATTTGTGTACTTTTGATGAATTTAATTTAAATATTATTTGCGGTTTTTCTTTTCTTTTATGCCAGAATGTGTGATATAAATTCATTTAGGATTGATTTGCACTGAAAGTTTATAACTTTGATTCGTGTGTTTTAGGGTTTAATTATGCGTATTATAACTTAATTAAGGGCCAGTGTGTTTAAGTGTGTGGTTAACTGTTTTTGATATGCTTTGTGTTCTTAGGATTGGTGTGTTTAGTTGTTTTGTTTAGGGTTTTGAAGCTTCTGAGTGTTCTATACGCTCTATGCTTCGGTTGGGTTCGCAGAATTACAACGTAACGGACAGAATAAGTGCTTTTGCGCTTGGTGTAGGTGAAATTCGTACATTTATGTGAAGTAAAGAACACCTTGCGCTGTCATATCTCCGCATTTTTTTTCGAAAAACAAAGCAAAAGAACGTAGGTCAGGGAATTCCTTTCAGTAATCCAACGCTTAGTATTGTTCCAGTCATTTCCTGCTACGGGAATTATTTATTCTTTAGCATTCCTTGCTCTAATTTGTATGGTAATACTTGACTTTCTTCATCTATTTTAAACCCTAACCCTGGAAACTGCAAAATGAGTTCTAAGAATTCAACTTCCCAGTGATTTTGTATCTGCTTAGTGACAATTTTCAAAATAAGCTTTGGTGGATGAAGCCAATGCGCTCAACTTTCGCGACCATGAGGCGTGATTTCTCTTCCCAATCGTAACTTGATTGCAGTGGTTCATTGCTTGAAAGTTTGATTGAAATTATTTCAAGGGGAAGCTTAAGAAAGTTGAAATTGTAAAGTTAGTTTAGATGCACTTGTGGGCTGAGCATGTTGAACCCCCATCCAAGGTTGGATTACTTTATAAAGTTATATTTTCATGCGCAGTTCTTTGACTTTTGAGGGCGTCCGAAGAGTCTTAGAGAAAGACTTGGGCTTGGAGACATTTGCGTTGGATGTGCACAAAAGATTTGTCAAGGAACATTTGGTGGAGGTATGTCTTTCTTTATCGAAGCTCGTTGTTCTCATTTAGCTTGACTATAGTGTACTTGGTCATAACATCATCATTTTTATTATGTTTTATTTCAAGCACTTTGAATTATGCATTGAAGAGTTTCATGGTAGCTTATTATGTTCCCTTTGTAAAATTTCGTATGGGCCATTTACTGTTTCTTCAATACTTTTTCATTGTAGTGTTTATTTATTTGTGTCAATCAAAAATAGTTCCCTGCAAATGATTTCTGGACTGGAAATATTCTTACATGTTAAGTTTTCTTCTATATTTGTTTTGAATGGAACTTTTTTCCTTCTGCAGGAAATTTTCTAGATTCATGAGCATTAGTTTTTCTCAAGTAATTTCTTCTAGAGGAAACAGATACGTATCATTAAATTGATTTCTTTATGAAATGAAAATCAAGTAAAAGATATGCTAGAAAGAGTTGCCTAAAGTGAAAGTTTAGAAATTTTCAAAGGCTCCACTTGTTTTGTCAATTTGTTTCCAAAAAGGTAAGGCTTTTTATTTTAAAAGCTTTCTTCATATATGTTTTACGTTTGATGGATTGTACAAAACTACACTTTGGATCATATTTGTTTTTGACTCAACAAAAAAAAAATATCTTGTCTTGTTCTTGAGAAGTTCATTTAATTGAGATAATTTCAGAAAGATTTTCTGACTCAGACATTTCCCCTTGAACTATCTAATGTGGCTAGCCCTGTCCCATCTGGTCTTGGATTTGGGCTGGGCTGTGCTTTGACTCTATGGAAGGGGTAGGGGCAGGCCACCATCAAGTCTCGAGCCTGAGGGCCATATGCTGATGCATTTACCCAAGCTAGTTTTACACGTCTCCCGCAGTTGCCATTTGATGGTTCTGGGTATTTTGATATTGGCATTTTCTTGATTACTTTGAATTAATAGGGTGTGGTCTCTGGGACTCTTGGCTATGGCTTGGAAGTTCATGTTTGTACCCGTGCATTTGTAATAGACTCTGAAAATTAGATTTAATGGTTGGGGAGTGACTGGGTGTCTGGGTGCTTTAATTTTTCCCAGAGATGAAGGTTGAACATTTAAGTGATCATGCAGGATGAGATTTATGAGAAACTTGGATGTTACTGCAATGTATTTTTCAACTGGGGTGCATGCATGTTTATCAGATCTAATACCCGTCTGCAGAATTTCTGTGCCTAGTCCAAAGTGCTAGTAGGGCTTCAAATTAACAAAAAAAATCTTTGAACCAACAAGCCAAATAGGAGACCCAGCAAGCTATACGGTTTAGAGCAAGTGATGCTTCACCATAACCCTGAGGGCATCTGCCATGAGCTTGTCAAGTGCTCCTTGTCCATTCAATCACCATATCCAAAATTTCCTGACTCCAGCTTATCCCCATGATTTATCATTTGGGAGCATGCCACTTTCCCTTTTGCTGCGAATGTTATATTTCTTGTGTTATTTCATTTTATGTTGTATTAATTTTTTAGTTTATTTATTTATTATTGATTGGAGTCCAAATGTTTTCTCATGAAATATGTCATCTCTTAATTGCATTTATTCTTTTCAAAATGCTAGGTCTTAGAAGGTGCTGGTGATGACAATACCTCAAAGACATCGGGGGAGACTGAGGAAAAAAGTTTGGTTAAAGGAGAAGTAGCAGAATCACTCAAACGAAAGTCAAATAAAGACGCGAAGGAAACCTGTTCAGAAGATGAGGAGAAAATGGAAGACTCTCCTGTAATGGGGCTGCTGACAGGGCATAAAGTGGCGAAAACTGGAACTGAAGAAACTAAAACTACCAACCAAAATAAGGCTCCAACTGAGAGTGTGATAAAGTCAGCCCTTAGAAAAAGGGGTTCTTATATCAAAGCTAATTCCGAGTATGCTACATCTTTCTTTGAACTGATTATCGGTTATTGCTTTTGACAAAAGAAAAAAGATTACCTGTTATTGCTGTCAATTGCATTAGTATACTAATTTTCATGTATATTCTTTCTCCCCTTTTGATTGGCATTGGAATCTATTTGACTTTTGTCTTTAGATGTTAATGTTCATTGTTGTCAGTTGAGTAAAAGAAGTACTCATTATTTATTCCTTCCTCTAACTACAGAAAGATTACTCTGGCTGGACTTCGCCGACTTTTGGAGGAAGATCTTAAGCTTGAGAAATATACTCTTGACCCCTTTAAGAAGTTTATAAGTCAGCAACTAGACGAGGTAAGATAATTTTGTGTCAAAGCATCTTGAAATTATAGAAGTGAATACGTCTATCGCTGGTGGTCATACTTTGCATATATTCTCTTTTTCAGGTTCTAGAATCTTGTGAAATTTCTGAACCTGCTACCACTGCCAAGAAAAATGTTCTGAAAAGTGCTAAAAGAAAAGCATCCACTAAGGTCAGAAGCGATGAGAGTTCTGGTTCTTTAGATAATAAAGGTAGTGAGGAAGAAGATGAAGTAAAACCTAGAAGCAAAAGTGCTCCAAAAGGAAAGATGCAGAAAAATGCTCAGAGAAAAGCATCCACTAAGGTCAGAAACAATGAGAGTTCTGGTTCTTCAGATAATGAAAGTAGTGAGGAAGAACATGAAGTAAAATGTAGAAGCAAAAGTGCTCTAAAAGGAAAGATGCAGAATACTGATGGTCATAAGAAACGGAAAAGAATGGCTAAGGAGACTAACGTCTCTGGAAAGAAGAGGATCAAGCCTCCTCAAAAAGAACCAAAGGACAAAAGTGACGCAGAAGACACTGGAAATGTCTCTGAAGATGATTGCTCTCAGTCATCTGCTGAAAAACCTATAAAGGTAATTACTTTGTATGTTTCTGAAGTCACCATAAAAGTAGGCTTTGTCTATTATTGAATCATACTGTTTATCAAATTGTAGAAGAAAGAAGTTTCAACAACACCTGCATATGGGAAACGTGTGGAGCATCTACGATCAGTTATCAAAGCATGTGGAATGAGGTTTTTCATCTTTGACTCTATGCATAGATAGACTTGCATCCTTGTCGTTGTTACATTATGATGTTTATTGTCTGTTATACAGTGTTGCCCCTTCAGTTTACAAGAAAGTGAAGCAGGTGCCTGAGAACAAACGTGAAACTCACCTGATAAAAGAGTTAGAGGAGATACTCTCTAGAGAAGGATTATCTGCACATCCCTCTGAGAAAGGTGAGTTTTTTAAAATGTAGCCTTTGATGGCGATACTTGGAATATCAACTGTGGATATGATTTGATATAATTTACCAAGATGTTATAAAAGGGAAACTTAGCTAGGTTTGATCTGGGAATTTGGATTTAGGATTGACATGGAAGTTGTGATGCACAATGTTACTTGAAGTCTTTGAGAATGCCGAATCATAATCCCTAGTTTGTCCTTATCATCTTCACATGCATGGCAATGTCAATCCCCATGGATGGCATCGGATTATGTGGATTCAGATGAGCTCTCAATGGGTTAGAGACTGAGAGCATTAATTGGGTCACATATGTTGATTCTTTAGTATACAAAGAAATACAATGAATGCATTCAGGGCCAGTTTGGGATTGCTGTGCTTTTTTAAAAATCTGTTTCTGTTGTGCTTTAAGAATATTTAGTTGTAAAATAAAGCAATTGAGTGTTTGATAAACTGTATTTTTAAAACTGTTGTCAGTATAAAAAGTAGTGTAAAAGCGTTTGATAAATTATACAATAAGTGATATAATTGTATATAATGAGGTTATCTATGATTCTTCCTACTTGTTTGCCTAACTTTAAAGTGAAGCATTTTTTGGTGAAAAAAAGGAATACCAAACGGGGCCTCATTGGGTCATGTCCATCTATGATTCTTCCTACTTTTTTGCCAGAAAATACCTTAGAAATTATTCTTGCGAGTGTCAATCATTCTCCAGGAATTAGGTCAAGAGACCCACCCCACCCTTACAGTCAAGGGTCTTATGACCTTCCCTGGGGGTGTGGTTTCACCACACATCTTTTATCCTGACTTTGACACGCTTGTAAGGATTCTTACCATCTATTATCTTATTTCAGAAATCAAGGAAGTCAAAAAGAAAAAGGAAAGGGCAAAAGAGCTCGAAGGCATTGACATGAGTAACATTGTAATGAGCTCACGTAGAAGGTCCACAACTAGTTTTGTGCCTCCTCCAAAGCCCAAAATACCAGTTGAAAGTGATTCTGATGATGCTGAAAGTTCAGATGATGACAATGATGAAGCTGATAACAGTGACAAGGAAGAGAATGAGGTTGAGGACGAGGACATTGAGGATAATGGTAATAGTGACGACAACCATAGTGATGAGGGTAAGTGTTAATTCAAGAACTTTAATGTCATTTACCTATTATAAATGGAAGCTAGGGCAATGAGAGATGAGAATTTTATGATTTACGGTGCTTCTGCAATGTTACATATGCATTCTTTATGCATTTGACAAGGTCAAATCATTGCGGGTTGTGGCTTCCGTACTTTACCAATGATTCTAGCATTTATATTAATCAAAACTGGTAAGATTATGTAACATCCTACATATGGAGCTAATGGAGGCATTCGATGTCAATTAATATATAATCTCTAAACAAAGATTTTTTTTTTCTTTTTCCATTAAATGCTTGCTCAACCTCCATTTAATTTAAGAAATCTCTGCCCTCAGTTAGTTCATTGATCAGAGTTATGTGATATCAGTGTAAAGAATAAACTTCAGCAAAATGAAGTAATGAACTTCAGGATATAGTAATTTGAGCAGATTAAGCTTGTAACGGGGAGTCGTAAATACAAGTTCAAATGTTCATGTTGGTGGTATTAGTACATATGCATGTATACTAAAAATCATTGGATTCATACAAAGTGATTCTGACGAAGTCTTTCCTTAATTTATGCAGATGAAGCTGATGACAGTGATTAAGTTTTAAACTATTTATGTACAATGTAGAGTCAGAATAGCCTTATTCTGATATTTCTTATGGGTGCGGAACAAAATAGCAGTGATGAAGTTGGACGAATAACTTTCAGTTATATTACCGAATAATCTTGTTACTCTTGCCGCCATAACAGCTCTTTGCACATCAGAAGCAGGGATGGTAGTTCTCTCAACAAATTGGTTTCTTGGGGTGGTTAAAGCAGACACCCATCTTGCTGCAGTTCGCATAAAACCTTTCTTTTGAAATTGGATTGAGCAACATCCGACAAGCATTTTTCTCAACTTTATCTGCTTTTAGTGACATGTATTGCGACTTTTTTGTTCCCTTTCGATGCTAGGGTATTTTTGTAGTGTTCAATTTACTGTAGCTGGAAGATTGATCGTTAGTCATGGTTAATGTGGAATGCATGCTGTTGTTAGGAACATTCGTCTTCTTGCATACGGTTCAAGTTTGATGCTATGACCTGGCTCGTTAACGCCTTAGGGAAGGAAAAGTAAAGAAAGGAAATTAAGAGTAAATTGTATTCAGTAATGTAGTTTTGTGACTAATGACTGTCAATTTACACTCAGCAGCGAACCACGACGACATCATTGAACGGGGCAAGTTCATTCTCATTGTCCAACAGAACCTTCAAGCTAAACCTGCCATTCTACTGGTTAGGCCCCGAGGGACCTTGAGCCTGAACAATTTGTTTGTAGATTATGGGCTGGTTTGGTATTGCTGTGTTTTGAAAAAAAGTTGCTTCTGCTGTGCTGTGAGAATAAGTAGCTGTGAAATAAAGCAGTAAAGTGTTTGGTAAATTTTTTTGTAAAAGTGCTTTTGAAAAAAAAAAACAGTATTATAGTGTTTGGTAAACTTTTATGTAAAACAGATGTGAAAAAAGCAGGTTTTTCAAAGCTGGGTTTTGCAGCTTTGTGTTTTTGGCTTTTTTTTCATCCAAAATTGTGAAAAAAAGCTGAAGCTGAATGTTTACCAAACACAAAAAAACTGTCAACTTTTTTTTATACCCACTTTTTTTAGAATCACTTGTACCAAACCAGACCTAAACAGGAAAGGATGCCTTAGGGTCAATCCCATTTTTTCTTCTATGACCGTCAACTGCTTGACAACTTCAGCATAAAAGCTAATGTTACCTCATCATTCAGATTCTCAACGAAGCAGAATTCACGCAAACAGCTATCGTAGGTCTTGAGTACTAAGATTTGATGTTTAATTCGATAACGCTTTATAGAAATATTCTACTACATCAATCCAGATAGGCATTGAAGGGATCAAGTTTCCAAACTTGGCTATCCCTTCAATGGATGCAGGACCCAAATAGTTGACATTATGTTTCTTGTCTGGAGAGGCAATGTATCTAAATAGCGACGACGTCAGTTTAGATCCCGTTTCATTAAACGCAAATAAACATGTATGAAGATGCGGAATGTTCTTGTTGATTTTCACTACTTAAACCAGTACAATGCCATAAAATCAAGTTCTGTTCCAAGATACTAATCGCGTGTTGCAAGACACTAATTGCAAGTTGACGAAAGTCACTGGAAGGAGATTGTGAATGAGCAATTGAGCATTTCAAAAGCTCACAACTAGAAGTAGTAAAACAACCAGTGAAAAGGATGAATTGACATACTGTAGCAATTTCGGGTTCCAAAAGTTCTGAGCTTGATGCGATAAATTTGACGTATTGTGAGTTCCCTTCTACCGTAACACAGAGTGCCGAATGGCTAAAGATGTAAACTTTGCAACCTTGAACAATTTCACGAAAAGCAATGCGGTCATAGAAAAATATGTGCACAACACAGAGAGCAACAAATCATATGACCAGCAAAAAGACCAAATTACAGTAAAAAACAACCTTTCGATATAAAAGAATCCACCGTTATAGCAACTTGTCGATCTTCCTTCTTCGAGATCTTGTAGGCAACGCCCCACTACAAACTCAAAAACCAAAAGGGATTACAAATAAAATTGTATGCCGTCTGATTTGATAATTTCAAAACATATCAAAATCACTACAGCACCACACTCCTCGTTGACAAAGCGATATACTAATGGAAAGTTGATGCGAATGGAGAGCGGATGTAACCTTGTTTATGTCTTTTGGGGAAGTAAAGCTGATGCGAATGGAGAGCGGAGCGGAGTAGGAACAAAGAGGGGCATTGTTATGAGCGCCTATGCCATGTAGTTTCCATTCTCATTTTTCGCTTCCAATGGAAAGTTGCCATGTCAATACAAATTTTGCATATGTCAAATGCACTGTACTAAAAATCCCCACTAGGCGGTTGGTTACCGTCTCGATTAATGCCTAGGCATTTGAAAATTAAGAAAGGGCGTCTAGACCACCCAAACCCGCCTAGGCACCTGTTTAGGTTGCAACACACTTAGATAGAAAATAAATAACTTTCCTTTTGTGTATTGTTTCCAATAAATTGTAAGAAATTTATTAAACACTTAAATAAACACACATTATATGTTTGCTCTTCATGTTTTCATTATGTTCCAATACTTCATAATATATGTTATTCTATTTTCTAGTTTATGATGAAATTATATATATTTTAAGTATAAACATATACTTATTTACACGAAACATAATAGATTTACTTAATCTGCCTAGTCTGCCTAGACGCCCGCCTAGACTTTGCCTAGCCCCTTAGGCGTTAGGCCCCAACCCTTCTCCCGACTAGCATCTAGCGTTTTTTAGAACGTTAGTAAAATGTGCATAAAAATAGAACCATGCTATTCATATCATTTTTGTATAGAGGATATTATTTTAGGATAGTATTAAGTATGGATAAATACTCAACCTTTAAGAGCACGTCTATCCCAAACCCAATTGCGTGACAATTATTGTCCAAAATCAAATAAACTAGCTCCAACCCACTCTAAAAACTCGAGCAATGAATGGGCCCAAAAGTGTCGGACCAAGCAAGCCATGTCTGAACCAACGCTCGAGTGTAAGTTCATATTATGCTGACGTCAACCACATTCTTAATATATATATATATATATTTTTTTTTTTTTGCGTAAAGTGTGTGCATAACACATATCCGTAGCGCGCACGTTGGTAGACAAAAAAGGCTGGTGGGGCCCAACTTGCAGCGCACTCGGCTGATTATGCATTCTTCTAACGGTAAAATATATGGATAGTTGGATTTCCAACTGTAACTTTTTTTTCATTTCTATTTCACTGGCTAGTACACGTGGCGTGAGGTAGGCAGTTGAATTTCTAACTCATATAACCCAATAGTCCATATTAATTCGTCTTTTTAGCAATACATAATCAAAAAAGGGAAAAAAAATCCTACTAGCCATTGTGCCCACGTGGCACAACTTTTGTTGTTGGATTGCACAAAAGATTGTATCCCAAGGTCCATATAAATTTGGTTAGAAGAAAAATGTTAAAAAAAGAACAAAATTCTTAATGGATCATGACACATGACTAAGAGACTGGTTACAAATCTAATAAAAAAATGACCACAAAAATTGTAATTTCGGGATAATAACAGTTGATGTGATGGGATTGGTAAAAAATCTTAGTGAAAAATAAACATAATATCATCTTTTTATTAATTTTATAAAATAATAAATTTTTAATGCCTATCGCCTGGGCGATTCATTTATGGGATGGAGATGTATTTAGACATTTAGTATTCACTAAGGCAATAGAGAAAGGAAGAGGATCCTCTCCTGAGCTTAGGATGGGGATCCTCCTGACCATGAAATCCGGGCCGTTTAAATTTAATCCAACGGTTCCAAACAGGAGGACCCTCTAAAAGTTATAATAATTGGAACCGTTGGATTAAATTTGAACGGCCCGGATTTCGTAGTCAGGAGGATCCCTATCCTGAGCTCAGAAGATGATCCTTTTCCATAAAGAAATATTAGCTACCTTCCACATTTACCTTTTCTTACTTACCTTTCTCACTCACCAGTTGACATGTGGAATCCACTACCACATTGAACTATACAATTAATTCTCTAAAAACATAATTTTTTATTTTTCTCACATATACCCTTAATAACTTTACCAAAAAAAAAAAAAACATAAATACAATTTTGGGCCCACTACCTATCTCTCTCTCACCTCACCACCCATAACATTTTTAACTTCGTCCATACACAGCAGCTGCCCTGCCTTTGATGTCCAACCTCACATCTTTTTTCATTTTCAAACCTAATACATGTAGCAGTAGACTTTTTTCCTTCTGCTTTCCACATTTGTAATCTCTCACAATCTGTTGTAGAGCTACAACCAATAGCATCACTGTTGTCGTCTCCCCATGATCATGTTAGAATCACTGTTGTCGTCTCCCCATTATCGCATTCTTCCCAACTTTTCTTCTCTAAGCTTTCCTCTTGAACACTTGGCGGCAGCCATGGCCAATGATTAGCCACATCAATCCTTTATTCCCGCCATTAACAATAATGTTTCATACAACTTTTTTGAATGCTTGTAAATTCAGTATATATCAATGAATGTGGATTGTGGTGATTATTGATTGTTAAGACTTGGAAATTCTCCCATTAGAAAACATTAGAGCCCGAAGGAATTGGAAGGGATGAGAGAGAGTTTGAATTTATTATTTATTTTATTAGATTTATTATGGGTAAAAGAGGAAAGAAAGAATTCATGTTTTTAGAGAATTAATTTCATAGTTTAAAAAAGTAGTAGTGGAGTCCACAGGTTAAATGATGAGTGGGAAACGTAAGTAGGCAAAGGTAAATGGGGAGGGTAACTAGCATTCTTCAAGGCAATAATGCCTCTTGTCCAATTGCAATAATGGCCTCTTGCCCAATTGCAATAATGGCCTCTTGTCCAATTGTCTGGGCAATTATTTTCCTAAGGGGTGGAACTACTCTAAGGATGATTTCAAATTGGATCACCTTTATGAAATGTTCTAAATAACAACCTAAAGTGTTAAAAATTAAATATCTATCAGGTCACCAATGTTAAGTGATGACGTAAACAAATACTAAAACTGGTTTCCACTGATTGTTGTCCTTAGAACCCTACATACTTAAATTGACCCGTTTCAACTAAGTTGAAACCTAAATTTGTGTTGCTAAAAGAAGTTGATTTGGTAACCCAAAGTTGCACGGTAGATGACATGAGAGGTAAAATACATTTCAATATTTGTCCATGCCAGCACTTAACGCTACCGATCTAACAGATGTCCAATTTTCAAAACATTAGGTAATTATTAATAATGTTTTAAAAGATCATGACCAATTTGGAATCACCAATATTTTATCCTTTGAGGTTGTACAATTAAACACCATGTAGATACCTAATATACGTAAAACATATAAACGATGACTTGAAGAAGCTCCAGTAACAAGCATGGAAGTTGACAACATCGAGAAGAAAACATCAAGTCTTCGATGAACTTCTAGCCTTAAGACAATGTTCTATCGGAAGCCTTTTTGTCATGTGTTCTAGGGTTCACAGGGACCGATATTTATATGAGAACTTTAACGAAAAGCTCCCGGTACTATTCACTTTAACGAAAAACCATATTTTTACACTAAAAAGTCAATCATGGTATTATTCACTTTACCCTTTATTTTGTCATTTTCATTAAAACTCAAAGTTTTGAAGTAATTTTCATTAATTTTCCTTATTTATATAGGCCAAAGGCTTAAAGTTCCTTCCATAAAGGAAAAGTAAAACTTACTTTCTTGGCTTCTAAATTAAGTGTCATAGTCATATTCATATAAGGATTTCATCAATTCTATTTCTAATATAAGACACATAATACAAGATTGATATCTTGAAGAGATCAAAGCACTATCGATATTATTCCTTAAGAATACATTCCTATTACATATAGTAGACCATATTAAAGGTTGATTTATATTGGATAAATCCAATATTCTCCCACTTGGTCTACAAATGTAATATTCATGTCTAACTTGAGATTAGAGACTAATATAACTTTAGTGGCCGTATAAAATGATTTCATCTCATCCTTAATGCAAGTTTCTATCCATTGAATCATTCAACATGGAACTAATAAGGTTGTAAAGTGGTCACAACTTAGAATCTTCATAATCTTGAGATGTTTTCCTCACTATAATTTTGTCTTACTTTATAACATCTCAAATCCTCCTTATTGTAACCAATTGGTTACACTTTATTCTTCTAACAAGCCTGCATACATGCCAATGCAAGTGACTGTCATTCAATGAATGAACTTAGCTTTCTGTAATTTTAAACAAACATAACAAAATATATAACTCAATGCAAACAAGCAATTTAACCAAAGGCATTAACCTTATGTGAACACACTAAATTAGCAAAATAAAATGTATACATTCAAACCAATTTAGCAACAAACTACAATCCTCTTTGTGAGAGTAACTCACTTATTTACTGCAATACTTATAGATTACCATCACTCCCACTAATTCAACATATCTAAACTCGAGATCAATCCCATGTTTTCCACATGTTATTTAAAAGGCACAACCGGCAATGCTTTATTCAAGGGATTTGCAAGCATTGAAGTAGTGTCAATGTAGTTGATTTTGATGAACACTTGTTTGATTTTTCCCAATAAGCTTGTACTTGACATGCATATGTTTGGTCCTTGAACACCTCTTATTATTCTTGGAGTATAACACAATTGTAGTGATGCCTCAAAAGATTTGCAATGGTCCTGCAACAATGTCCAATACACTTATTCCTTCAATGAATTTTTCAATCCACATAACTTGTAAAGTAGCTTCAAAACATTCCATGTACTTAACCATCATTGTAAAGGTTTTCATGTTCATTTGTTTCATGCTTTTCCAAGAAATTGCACCTCCTGCCATCATGAATATGTAACTAGCAATTGATTTCAGTAAATCTTAGCACCCTACAAAATCTAAATCACAGTAGCAAAAATCTTCCAGCTTCTTAATTTTTTTGTAAACCAATTTGTAGTCTTTGGTCCTCTTCAAGTACCTCATAACCTTTTTGGATGCAATCCAATGAGCTTGTCCAGGATTGGACTAATATCTCCTTACCAAGCTCACTGAAAAAGCAACGTCTAGTCTTGTACACACTTGTGCATACATTAAGCTTTCAATAATTGAAGCATATAGTTTGTCATTCATTTTTGCTTTCTCAATGTTAGTTTTGGGGGATTGTTCTTTGCTCAATTTGTCTCCCTTGGTAACTGGTACCTCATTACCATTACAATTTGACATACTAAATCTCTTAAGTACCTTTTCAATGTAAGTTCTCTATGATAAACAAAGTAACCCTCTCTTATTGTCACGAGTGATCTAAATTTCCAGTACATATAAAGCTTCTCATATGTCTTTCATTTCAAAATTGTCACTTAGCAGAAGTTTGGTATCTTACAACAAACTTAAATTAGTGACAACAATCAATATGTCATCCACATAGAGCACTAAGATGATGAAGTGTCTCCTGCTTGACTTAATGTTGATACATTTATCTTTTGAGTTTTCAATAAAGCCATGTACTGTATAACTTCCTCAAATCTCAAATACCATTGCCTAGATGTTTGTTTTAATCTATATATGGACTTTCTGAGTCTACAGACCAAATGCTTTTATTCCACATTGATAAACCTCACAGGTTGTTTATGTAGATTTCTTCCTTAAGTGCACCATTTAGAAATGTTGTCTTAATATCCTTGGTTGTAAGAACAAGTTATAGTGAGCAACCAAATCCATTACAAACATAAGAGAATCTTTGGTTGACATTGGTGAGAATGTTTCAGTATAGTCTACTCCATGTTGCTGTGTGTATCCCTTGGCTACCAATTTGGCTTTAAATCTCTCTTTATCTTCTATTTAAATTCTTCTTTGTTTTGTACACCCAATTGCATCTAATTGGTTTTGATCATTCTGGTAACAATGCAAGCTCTCAAACTTCATTTTTCTCCATGGACTCAAGCTCAAATTTCAAAGCTTGCATCCATTTTTCTTGCTGTAAATTGTTTATTGCATCGTTATAGTGTGATGGCTATTCAATATTGATATCAGCTTTACTTAGATATAGAAAAAAATCATCTGAGGTTGCAGGTTTTCTCACTTTTGTAGATTTTCTAAGTGTAGGTGCAATTTAGTATTGAATTTCTTTTGGATTTGATTTTGTCTGCATTGCATCAGTGACTTCATTTGATGATATTTGATTGTTGGATACATCATTATTTGTATCCAATTAAGTATTGAGCAAGTCATTATTTGCAACTGGATTAACATGTTAGGGCATGCTATTACTTGCAGTTGAAGTAATTAAAGCATGGTCAATATTTATATCAGTTATTTTTAAATTCTGAATAGAGTTTCCCTCATTTTGTTCCCTAAACTCAAAACCATTGTTTGTTTCTCCTATTGACATCTTTTCTATGAATTTAACCATGCTAGTTTCAATGAATGTCATGGAATAATTAGAGGAATAAAACCTGTAACCGTTTGTTCCCTCTGGATATCCTACAAAGTAGCAACTTACTATCTTAGAGTCAAGCTTCTTTTATTAAGGATTATAAACTCTTGCTTCAGCCCTGTAACACTAGATACTTAAGTGATTTAAACTTGGCTTCCTTTTATTCCACAACTCGTAAAGGTGTTGATGTCACAAACTTGCTAGGGACTCTATTTGATATATAGTTGGCAGTTTTGATAGCATATCTCCACAAGAACACATGCAATTTTATAGTACTTATCATACTCCTTACCATATCTTTCAAAGTTCAACTCTTTCTTTCTGAAACTCCATTTTGTTGTGGAGTTGCATAGTTTCTGTATTGAGTTACAATGCCTTCACTTTGTAGGTAGAGTGCAAATGGTCCAGGGTTTCTGCCATGCTCAATATATCTCCCATAATATTATCCCCCTCTGTCATACTCCACTACCTTTATATTTCTATCAAACTATTTTCAACATGAGCTTTATAAATTTTAAAGGCCACAAGTGCACTACATTTCTTAGACAGCAAGTATAAGAACCAGTATCTCGAGTAGTCATCTATGAAGGTTATAAAGTACTTATAACCATCATAAGTTGGAGTGGGAAAAGGACCACATATGTTAGTGTGCACGAGTTCAAGTAGACCATTGCTTCTGGTTGTGTCCTTCTTATGTGAATTAACCATTTTCCCTTTGATGCATTCAATACACGTATCAATGTTATCATACTCAAGTTCTGGCAATGTGACAATTTTGCTTAAGTTATTTACTCTTTCATTTGAGATGTGCTCTAATCTTCTATGCCATAGAGTGGATGAGATCTCATTTTGATTAAGTCTCTTTTGTCCAACCATATTAACCATGTCACAAGACTAAGTAGTTAAGTTTAAACATACCACCAATATGTGAGCCATCTCCAACAACTTGCAAATTCTTATAAATGGTGAAACCTCTATCATTTATTGAATATTCAAACTTCTTCTTAACAAATTGCTAACTGATACTAAATTCCTTCTAGTTGAAAGTACATAACAGACATCTTGTAAATCCAAAACAACCAGATTTAACTTAGTTCTAATTATACGAATGAACTTGACAGCAACTTTATCACCTTTTTCAATATTATTTGTCTCAAAACGTACTAAAATTTCACCCTTCAAAATTGTGATGTTACCCTATGGAACCACTTCTTATATTTTTGGTAGTTCTTCTTCATGTGTCTAAAGTTTCTTGTAGAAGAAACACTTCCCTTTGGTTCTCTTTAAACCCTTACACACAACAAGTTTTGGATGATATAGTGATGCTCTCTCATTGTCAGTATTTGTAGCAGTATTTTTGAACTTAACACCATGTTTAACTTTTTCTCAAATACCACTTTCCTGATATGTTGTTCTTTATGCACACATATAGCTATCAATTCATTCAAGCTCCACATTTTTTTGTGTGCGCGTCGTATGTGCTTTTCAGCTGTGAATATTCATTAGTTAATGAATTGAGTACCACATGCACCACTAATGGTCACTCGTGGGAACATCCAAAGCATTTAACTTGGTACCAATGTCTAACAGTTCAAGAATACACATCCCATATTATTATACTTCTTGATCATAAACTTATTCATAGGATTACCTGTCTTAGCTTTGTTTGATTCTTTGAACTTCTCATGAATCGATGCTAAGTACTTCTTGGCATTCTCAGAATCTGGTATATCACCTCTCACTGTATTAGACATCAACTTCTTAATCACCAAGAGGGCAATACGATTTGCTTTCTTCCACTTCTTAAACTTTGCTTTAACATCAACAGTTGCATCATCTGCGGGTTTTGGAAGAGTCTTTCCTAATAGCCATGTCTAGGTCCATCAAACCTAAGCATATATCGATATCTTGTTTTCATTTTTTGTAGTTTGTACCATTTAGGGTTTGGACTGTGCTTACAACATTCATAACTGAATAAATAACATGCACACTTGATACATACATTACATCAGTTACTTTCATGGTAGTTTTCCAACACTTGGCATGCCATTTATAGTCCAACTAGGAGAACATAATCAACACCTGTAGGCAGATGAACTGCATCTATGTTATGATTCAAATGCATTTTTTAGCAGAAACTTGATTATATTACTTAATTGTTTCATGATAAATTGCTGGGGCTTGAATATATGATTCAACTATGCAATATAGACATTGATCATGTAAGCTTTATTGGCACCTATGTACCATTCATCCATGTAGAACAGTTAAAACTATCATGTTACATGATCATAGTATTGTACAATGATTATTGTGCAACTATGTGTGTATTGATCATAACTGAAGACATAAGAGTTCAACGATACATGAATTCGTTAAGCTTTGTTAGGTTTTAACCATACAACCAAATTAAGGCTCTAATACCAATTGTTTTCCTTTGAGGTGTACAATTAAAACACCATGCATATAGTTTTTACACGTAAAAAATATAAACCCAAACATGAAGAAGCTCCAGTAACAACCATGGAAGTTGATAGAACCGAGAAGAAAACACCAAGTGTTCTATGAACTCCTAGCCTTAAGACAATGCTCTATAGGAAGCATTTTTGTCGTGTGTTCTAGAGTTTGTATTTATATAGGCCAAAGACTTAAAGTTCATTCCATAAAGGAAACGTAAAACCTACTTTCTTGGCCTCCAAACCAAGTATCATAGTCATATTCAGATTAGGATTTCATCAATCCTATTTCCAGTGTAAGACACATAATATAGGATTGATATCTTGAAGAGATTAAATCACTATCGATATTCTTCTCTAATAATACATATTAAAGGTTGATATATTGGATAAATCCATATTAAAGGTTAATATAGGATCGATATTCTTCACTATCCATATTAAAGGTTGATTTATATTGGATAAATCCAACACAAAAAAATTTGGGTAGTTATCCATACTTAACCCTACTTGAACATCGTATTGCGAAGAAAGTTAACAACTAGGCATAACGCACTTGGAACTAACGTAATGTTGTGGTTTGGATTTGTTTGGTTTATGCCTCAAATTAGTAGTAGAGTCGAACTAAATCAAACCATTAAAATGACAGATTTGATTCGATTTTTCCTTCACATGAAATAAAGCAAATACTCTAGATTCTTTACATGTATCAATTAAAAATGAACTTCATATGGAGATATTTTGAGAGATTTTTAGAGCGCAAGAAAATGCGGCCGGGGGGGGGGGGGATTTGGCTCCAAAAGTTTTCATGACGAATATTTCTACATATTCGTCGCGCAAAGTTTCGCTGAAAATGGCCAGTTACCCATTAAACACTCCTATTTAGTGTGCATTTATAACACACTTTGCACGACCAAGGGTTTGTCGCGCAAAGTGTTATAGGTTTTATATAAACACAGTTTTAGAACCCTAGTTTTCAAAGGTTTTGTTTCAAATGATGGCCAATTCGGTTTCTGATTCAATGAAAAGTTGCGAGGGAGAAGGCTCTTGTGAAGGGAAAGGTATAAAAAAAATTTATTTTACATTTGATATGGTTGAATTTTTTTTTTAATAGTCTATTACTTTTAAAATTTTTTGGTAGAAAAAAAAATGAGGAAAGCTGTGTTGAGAATAGAAAAGTACCGTCGTAAGCGATTACCCTCCTTTGAAGCCAAAAATAGGGCTGATGCATACGCCAAACTTAGATTTGATATATAGGGAGGGATTGGTGCGGAACCAATGTTCTATCGAGTGTAAGTCTTGGAAAATGGTGCCTGTGGAGTTGAAGAACTCCATGGTGCAAGAGTTATCGGTAAGTTTGTATTAAAGAATGTATAATTGTGTTTGTTAAAAAATAATATTTTTGTGATTACTAATTTAATTTTATTGTCATTACAGGTTGTTTGGGATGTTGATGAAACCGATGAGAAGCAAAGGAAGTATCGAGATGACCTTTTCAATATGTAGTTCTTGTAGTGGAAGTTCGATCTACAGCGGGTTGCAGAGCGCGCATGAGTTGACGATGCCCCTGCTGATGACCTAGAGGAAGAGTGAACTTTATTTGTTTTTTTGTTTGTTTATGAAATAAGATTTATTTGAATGTTATGTTGGACTTTAATATAAAAATTTATGTTACATGGATGGCTTAATGTTTACATTAGTAATCTTTATAAGGTGACTTTAGTTGTGGAGGCAGAAACTGCAGAAAAATTGCATAACCACCTCTGCACCTCCTTTCCCTTCGTTTTTCTTCAATCTGGCATCCGTCGTTCCCATTTTCTCTCAATTTCATTCTCTAATACTCCATCCATCTAAATCTCTATCTTAAGCAGTTTTTTTATTTTCATTTAAAAGTATCAATGTCAATTCATACTAACTCTCACGCCCAAAAAACGGGCACGTAACAGTGCCACACTCTATTATAGTGTTAAATTCCAACACTATAGCACTACATTCCTAATAGAACGTAAGGCTATTTAAGGAAGCGGAAATCATTTTGGTAACACGAAGAATTAAAGGCAACGGAATTTGGATAAAGTTTTTACATCAAAGATGAAGTTTACAACTTACAACAAAACCAAAGAGTTTAAAGTAAGTAAACATACTAAACCAACTCTTAAGTACAATTTGGAAAGTACATAGCACTAAGTTTAGCTACAAGAGATTCCTTTACGACAGAAGGAATCAAACATATGTACAAACAAAACCTGTGGAAAGGCGACTAAGAAGTTGACAAGTAACAAACCACGCTTGTCCCGACTTTAGTCCAGATCATCTATTTGTAGGTGCATTGGTCCTGTAATAAAGTAGGGGTGAGCATCACAAATGTGCATCGCTCCCCCTTAGGGAATCCACCCCAGCTAGGTTTGAAAATAGTATACGACACTACATATACTATAGGAAAATGATTGATGCACATCAAAAGCTTTGTTTAGTTTTGAGAATAGATTGTATGCTCACACAATTTCCTTTTAAAAAGAAAATAGGGATCCCAATAAATCGCTACATGCCTGATGACCGGTCCAATGACTAACTACCGCCTTATTTGGACCAACTCCAAACGAATATACTTATGGTAAGGTGTAGCAAGAGTGTCCTTTAATGCTTAACCCTTAGATATCCTAGTACCTTTCCTAGAAAGGTAGCGGTACTAATCCCTTCGTAGTAGCCCTTCCGGAGGTTTAGGGGATCGAAACCCAAGGCGGTCACTATGCCCCCTTCACTCTCAAGTCATCAATTAATTTGTAGCATAAAACAACATACATATGATGATATAGAGCAAAACCATTTTTCCTCATGGTTCTATAACAGCAAAATATATGTAGCCTTCATAGGCATTCATATATTTACATATATGTACATTCACAAAATTCCATAACTAGGGTAAGTGAGGATCTCCTACCTGGTCTCCAAGCCAAGCAAGCAATATTCCTCACCAATACCTCAATTACATGCAAGCACTGCAAGTAATTGGAGTCTCTAGTTCAACAATTACAATATGTCACTATATGTCTATATATAATGACTCAACTTTATTCCCATAACAACAATTATATCCAATAGGGGCCTCACATAACCAGAATAAAAATTATGTATTTGAAATTTTTATTATTTCAAATAGGTTCCCCAAACTTTTGATAATTGCACTTTGGCCCTTGAACTTTTAGTAATTTACAAAATTACCCCAAAACTGAAACTATTTTTGCAATTTAGTCCCTGTTATGAAACCAACGGCTATGAGGTATGTTTTCCCATAAATTCAACATATCTTTCAAGCCAAAACACAATCCATCAATAATGCAACTCACTTCTTCCATACAAACATCCTTTAAATAATGAATTTGATGGATTTCGAATCAAACATCATATTCCTCTATATCTCATTCATATGAAACTTGTATAAAATCCCAGCAATCTGATCATGTGTAAATCGTTACCTTAATGTCTCAGAAATCATTCTCCAGTCATTAAATAGGCTTCAAAGTCCTCAAATCGTGCAAGAACAAGCTTGAAGTTGAAGATTTGAGTCTAATTAGTCACAAATCCCAATCTGAACGAATTATTCGAACTTAAGTAATAATCCTCAAAATTTACCTTTGATTGTTGGGTTCGATTCACTGAGTATGTAGTGAAAACTGTTCCTCAATCGGATTCCCGGATTGAAAATTACGAATTTCGAAAGATTAATGGAAAATTTTCTTCTTTGCCTTGTGCTTCAGGTTGTGTAGGAAGAAGAAATTGACTTTCGTCTCATATATATATATATATATATATATATATATATATATATATAGGTGCAAATGCACAGCTTCCTTTAGTTAGGGTCCAATGGCAACTTGCCAAGTGTCAAATTAAGAAGGAAGATTTGATCTTTCTTCCATTTTTATATTCCTTTTTTTTGGGTCCAATCCCAACTTACCAGGCAATAACATGGTGAACTTAGATGATGACCATTGTCCATTTTGTTAGAATTGTTGGCTGCTACCATGTGTAAAAACCAGCCATTCTTTGCTGCCATGTGTCAAAGTTAGCCATTCTTTGGTTGACACATAGTGTTCTCCAATCCATCATATTTAAAGTTCCACTATAAGTTCGTTCGAGCTCTGAAAAATAATTCGAAAAATGCTACAAACTTGGCATCTTGCCTACTTTCAACTTATCATCTCAAAATAACCCTTGATCTCATGTAAAATTATCATCCATTTAAAAGGAACTAAAAATTGTAAAATTTGAAGACACTTCAGAATTCATAACAACATTTGCTAAGGACTTTAAAAATTCAAGGTCTCACACTAACGCCGTAAAATTCGTTGTGTATAAGGATATTGTGTGTGACTAGCGCTCAATGGATAACGATTTGGAAGGTATTTTCTTCGTTTTATTTTTAAAAATATAAATTAGTTAAATTATATTAAAATTATGTTGTTATGTTTATGTTAAGTTGTTAAATTATATTTATATTATGTTGTTAAAATTTTTATGTTATAATTATGTATAACGTTGAATTGTATATGTACAAATTTGTACGTGACGTACAAATATGTGTTGTGATGTACGGAGTTAATTGTAATGAACTTCGTACGTGTTTTTTTTAGTAAAACTTAGTTTCCCATTTGAAGATTAGTTGGATTTCGTGCATGGATGCAAAAGCATGACTGCGAATTGTCCCATTATTTGGATAGTTTGGGAATGCAAAGTTATGATGTGTAGTTTATGGTTAAAGGATTATGTTTTGGTCATGGGGATTTCGGTGTCATCTCTGCACGTTCTTTGGGTGGCACATAGGTATTTCATATCTATGTCTTGCACTTGAAGAATTGTACAGAGATGCTGCCGAAATTTCTCTACGTCAAAATCTAATATGAAGTAGCCGTAAATTATGTGACATAACTTTGCATTCCCTAATGTGATAGGGCCTTTACCAGAGGCATAAGGTGATAAGATCATATTGAAGTTGTTGTGATTGTTGTATTGTTATTGTGGTTGCAGGAATGATGGAGATAATGTGGATGTAGAACCTGAACATATATGCCAACGAATACTTGGACATAATCGATGATTTAATTGACTTTGCACGTACATACAACCTTGGGTGCAACTAGAATCTGGTATCCTTGTAGGAGGTGTAACAACACGTTAAGGGACACTATTAAAAATGTTCAATTTCATTTAGTAAGGAATGGAATGGTAGAGACCTATAATATTGGAACCATCACGGGAAACAATTAGACAATGCTTCGTCTTCAAACGTGATAAGAGTGGGCAATGTTGAACCTAATATGGATCCTAATAAACAAGTCATGGAAATCTTAAATGACGTTTTTCCATTTGCATTGACAAATACCAATCTGGAAGGGGTAGATCACGTGCCTACACCAATGGACAGTGCAGAATTTGAACAATATAAAAAACTATTAAAAAATGCCAACCAAGAGTTATACCCTGGGTGCAAAGGCTTTTCGGTTCTCACAACTATTGTGGAAGTAATGCACGGCAAAATAAAGTATCGTATGTCAAACCATTGTTTTGATTACTTTTTGGGGGTTTTCAAGAGAATGCTACTAAAGGACAATTGTTTGCCGAAAGACCATAGAAACACTAAAAAAGTGTTAAATGGTCTCAAATTCGGTTATGAAAAAAAAATTCATGCTTGCAAAAACAATTCTATATTGTTTTATAAAGAGAATAAAGTATTGGATAAATGCCCTGTATGCAATGAGTTGAGGTTTAAAATGACATATCAGAATAGATCAACGAAGATGCCATAAAACGCCATGCGTTATTTACCTTTGAAGCCTAGGTTGTAGCGATTGTATATGTCAAAGCATACTACCACCGACATGAGACGACATATGGAAAAATGGGTAGATGACGATGTGATGAGGCATCCTGCAGATGGGAGGGCTGGAAAGAGTTCGATCGAACCTTCCCTGATTTTGCTGCTAATCCTCGGAATGTTAGATTGAGACTTGCCACTAATGGATTCAATTTATTTGGGATTGTAAACCAACACCACATCACTTGGCCAATTTTTGTATTTTCATATAATTTGTCACCATGGAAATGTATGAAAAAAGAATACGTGATGATGACTTTATTGATAACTGAGGATCCTGGTAGGTCAATCGATGTATACTTAAGGCTGTTGGTGGATGAGCTTATGGACACATGGTGTGCATATATACGACAAGTGTACTGGCAAGATGTTCACTTTGTGAGCAGTAGTGATGTGGATCGTGAACAATTTCCTCGCATATGCAATGGTTTCCGGGTAGAGCACTAGGGGTTATATGGTATGCCCTGTATGCAAGGACGACGTAACATCTGGTTGGCACGCTGGAAAAGTTTGTGACCTTTGTCATCAGAGATGGTTGCCATGGGACCACGAGTGGTGAGAAAAGGATAAAAAGTTCAACGGAAAAATAGAGCCTCGCCTCAAACCTAAAGAATGGTCCGATGATCAGATTTTGGAACAACTTAACCATTTAGATTTTGTTCCGTTCAACGAAAATTGTAAGTAGGATCAGACCTTCTACACATATGAACTGGACGCACAAGTCTATGTTTTTTAAGCTTTTGTATTGGTCAAAACTAAAATTGAGACACAACCTCGATGTTATGCATGTTGAGAAAAATGTATTTGACACATTGGTCGGCATAATTCTAGATATCGAGGGCAAAACAAAAGACACGATCAAAGCTCATCTTGATTTGAAATGAATGGGAATATGATGTGGTTTATGGATGAATAGGGACAGTGATAAAGCCAAAAGGGATCTTGTGTTTTTTTTTCCATGAAACCGAATGACAAGAAAGAGTTTTTAAAGTTTTTATCATCTGTAAAGTTTCCTGATGGTTATGCTTCTAATATCGCGCGTTGAGTGAATGTTGACGGGGGTAAGTTAGCTAGACTAAAGAGTAATGACTGTCATTTGGTTCTACAATGTCTACTTCCTGTTGGTATTCAACATCTCTTGCCAGATGATATAGTGAAACCAATCATGTTGTTGTCCATATTTTTTTTGCAATTGACATCACGATCGTTGCGAAAGATGGACGTTACTCAGTTACGCCATGACATTGTCCAAGATCTATGCAAGTTTGAGATGATATTTCCTCTAGCTTTCTTCACAAGTATGTTCCACATGATTGTTCACTTACTAGATAAGGCATTGCTTGCTGGACCAGTCAACTTTCGATGGATGTATTCAATAGCAAGGTATATAATCCTCATCATTTTTATTAATCAATAACTGACGGTTAGTAAATTTTGTATCATATCGTTTTATTTTAACAGGCTTCTTAGAGAGTTGAAGAAAAGTGTACGAAATAAAGCGAAGTCCGAATGATCAATTTTACAGGCTTGGGTGGCATATGAGGCGCTTACATTTTGTGGAATGTATTTAAAGTATGTGGTGACAACTTTCAATCGTCCTCCTTGCAATAATGATGGGGATGTGAGAAAGGAAAAACTTTCAGTTTTTGCCCAAATTGCTCGACCCTTCGGAGACCCAATACGAGGTGAATTGTTTTTCAAAAAGGACATGGAGGTAGCATATTGTTCTTACTGAACAATTGTGATGAGATAATGTCATACCTAGATGAGCATGAAGATATGATAAAGGAGTGGTTCGTACTCAGCAATTGTGACAGGACAATGTCATACCTAAACGAGCATGAAGATATGATGGAGGCACATCCTTCACATTTGTATGTCAAGAAATATCGTGAATTGTTTCCACAATGATTTCTCGAATATATAAGTTTGAAGTGTTTTGTATTAGACATATATATTGTACCAATTATTTTGCTCGAACTAACAAATTTAAATGTTTGTGTAATATTGGATGAATAAATTGAAATCATCGAATTCCCTATCGTATAGTGAAAGTTATATAGCTTAGCATTTGGACCGATTCACGTTAAATTGTTCTTGGGATGCCATGTTAATAGCGTCAAGTACTTAGAGGCTGTATGGGATGACACGTTGTGTACACAAAATAGCGGTGCTCATGTCCCAGGTGGAGGGGAAAGTACAAACATTGAATTCTATGGCAAAATAACAAGTGTTGTGCAATTGCTTTACAAAGACCGATGCTAAGTGATCCTATTTAAGTGTTGATGGTTTGATACAAACCCAAATAGGTAGGGAAGTGTTAAAAGAGATCATGGATTACTATTAGTGAACACTACCAAAACTTGGTACAATGACGACCCTTACATCTTAGCAAACATGGCAAAAGGAATTTTGTATCTGGATGACCCTAAAGTCAGGAAGGGTTGGAAAGTTGTATAAAGGATGGATCATAAGAACGTGTATGCTATACCAGAACAAGGCCTTACTGACGACGACATCGACAATGTCACTGACCAACGTCTAGAATCTTAGATGGAAATTGGTGCGGAAACACTCCAAGATACTAATCTTTTCCAAGAACCATTTCAGATAAAAGGAGTATCTTCAATTGAAATACCGATTCAATTAATCACAATTGATCTCGGTAATCTTTCGTGACACAATGGTCTAGTGCGCATAAACGACGATGGTGACGTACCTATTGATGATGAGGAATAGGACAATGAAAATGATAATTGGGGTTCTTAAATTTTGGGTTAGAGTTAGGGCAGTGTGTTAGAATTAGGGTTCTTAAATTAGGGGTTAGAATTAGGGTTCTTAAATTTGCCTAATGGAATTCATTTCTGATTCATAGTTAATGATTATCATGTATCAACACCAATCTATTTCCCTTACGAAAAATTACATGGGTTCCTTGCAGCATTTACAAGTGTGATCGTGATAATATGTGACGACCTGTCCCTAATTTTCTATGTAATTTCTCCCCGAGTGTGTAAATTGACATTTATGCCCTTGTTGGCAAAGTGACGTGGATGTGCTTATGCAGCTTTAAATTATTTGTCTCGCTATCATAGTTATTTAGTACTTGTTGTTATGAATGTGTGAGTGCGAGTTAGGCTCAAATCAGACTTGTAACGGAAAAGTTACGTCCCGTTAAAATACGTAAACGATGGGTAGAATTGTACAAGTGCGTGTTAATTTTTTAGTGCTAGAAACACTGTTTTTGATAAGGGGACAAATTTTGTAATCTAATAGGTGTATAAACCTTATCATTTTCTTCTTTTAAAAATTGTCCCATATGCCCTCAAATCCCTCTCATTCACTTATTTTTCTCCAAAACCCTCACAACCAATCTGAACCTCTCCTCACTCCTCTTCCCCAATCAGAAACTGCTCTTTCACCCACTATCTCTCCCTCTCTCTCTTTCTCTTTATCTCTCTCTCTCTCTCCTCTTTCTCTTTCTTTCCCTTGCTCGAGCTCATTTCCTCTGCAAAATCATACAACACCACCATACATCGCAAATAGAGCTTACAAACACCACCATTGTACTCCTCTCAAACCCAAGAACCCCGCCGTACCAACTGATTCTCAAATGGTTGAGTTTTAGCTCGCCAACTCGGAAGCTCCAACTCAGACAAGTTTGCACCAACGTGATCCCGTCCGAGTTTCTATGTTTTGAAGGTTATGGAAGCATCTAGCCAACTCTCTGGAGTCCCTAGACTAAGTTTGGAGTTTAGTTGACGTGAGAACTTATGCTTTTGAGGAGTCGAGCTTAGGGTCGAAAGCTTTCGAGGCTTTTTCAGTCCTATTCTATCCACCTTTTGGACTTCCAATAGGTAAAATCATGTTCTCCTTGTCACAAGCTTCAAATCCA
Source organism: Malus sylvestris (assembly GCF_916048215.2). Lineage (NCBI taxonomy): Eukaryota > Viridiplantae > Streptophyta > Magnoliopsida > Rosales > Rosaceae > Malus > Malus sylvestris. The sequence continues at coordinate 41,559,994 of NC_062274.1, forward strand.
TATAAATTTCATGGAAAATGGTTGAGAAATGACGAAGTTATAAAGGTTTGAAAATTTTCCAGAAAACCAGGGAAAATCCCAGTTTCCAGCAAAACCAGACGGCGGTGGAAGACGACGACCCACCGGAAAAGACAACGAATATTCCATCAAACTTGACGGAATATTCTAATGGTGTTAGGTAACACCGTTACTATTTAACAGCATATTCCATTAATTCTGACGGAATATTCCTAATGTCTATTAGGGTTTTGTTAGGCGCATGCCTGTTCGTATGGTTGTGGGTTGGGCGGCCCGTGAGGGCACGTTCTCAAGTGGTTGACACATGCAGGTTCGTGACTTCGAGTATAACATTTTCGTATATTTAAACCTTCCGTTTTTGCAAACTATGGGAAGTTATTCCTAGCTTTTAGTGTATGTCTTTATTAACTAATTAGTATTAGTGGTTTCGCATATAGGGGAGACTTACCCTGAGGACATACGAGGACAAGCGAGACTAGGGGGCTACGATCGATCGACATATCAGTGAGTGGGCATATATTGTTGTCATTGTTCCCAATCCATTATTAAACTGTTGTGATCATTGTGTTGGATACATATATTGTTTATTTTATTTTCAGGGTTTGGGAAATGTTTTAATTTTAGGGAGGTTCTACCGAAATTTTGGTAGCATTTGTTATTAGTTTTGGTTTAACGTTAATTTTTCATTTGTTTGTAGCCAAGAAAAACACCCAGAGACCTTGTCGCCAATTAAAGGTCACCAGGGTGACCAATGATCGTATCATAATCGAATACGATGAATGACATCGGGCTGAACCAACGGCGAAGCAGCACAATGCATTGGCCCACGACATTGGGCATGTCATTTGGACCTTTTGCCCTATACAATGGAAGTGTTGGAAGGCGATGGTGAACGAGGTGAAGAACACAGTGCGCAATTATTTGTCTGTAAGTATCCTTGCCTTTTTAATGGTTTTCATATAAAATTTATATATTTATATTTATTAATGTATTTAATTACTAATACTTTTGTAAGATTTGTTACATTGCAGACAAACTACAATTTCAATAATATCAACGAGCACATATTGGCATACCTCAATTGGCTCTTCTCCGAACGGTACAAGCAATGGAAGAGTGACCTACACCAGTATTTCGAGATGTTTGATGATCTGCAGGTTGATCTCGAGGAGGGTTGCCCGAAGGAGTTCGAGGACCGAGAAAATAGTTGGGTTTGGCTCTGCGGTCATTTTCAGGAGCCGGCTTATGTGGTCCATTTTTAAATATAGGACTTCTTTCATTTTATTTTTTAAAATTTTTACAAATGTTTATTACTTTTTCATTTATTTATATTTTCTTTAAATATTACAACTAATACTTTTATTTTGTGTATAACAAAAGAAGGCGAAGGTAAACAAGATCAATCGGGAGAAGAAGACACTTCTCCACCATTCGGGTTCGAGGCCTTTCTCATATAGAATGGAGGCGTGACAGAAGGTATATATTAAAGCTTTCACTTCCAAATTTAAAATGTCGCTAATAATTTTTTTTGTTTGTTTCCATACTAACATTTTCCTTATCTTTTTCTATTCCAGGGGGTTCGAAATTCTAAGAGATCGACGTCTTTGCTGACATTTATGTTCGGCCCGGGATGAGTTGACTGAGTCCCTTCATGTAATTAATGTCTTATACATTAAAGTATTATACTAATTAATTCAAATGGTTTGCTATTAATATTCCATGTTTATTTCACAAGTGACTATTGTGGAGAAGTGCCAGTCTGTCATTCAGGAGTCCGCCTTCCAGCTTCCTCCGAACACGCCGATCGAGTATGTGGATCCCCTTTAGGATGCGGGGTTTCACATCCTTATAGAGACCTTGGACCAGACTTTCGGTCAGAGACGAGGTACATATTGCTGGGGGATGGGGAATGCCAGACGGCGGGAGAGTGGAGCCTCTTCATCCTTGTAGTCGAACGGCGAGGTTACAACTTTGACGCAGGAAGTCGCTGGCCTAAGGAGGAAGCTCGCATCGTACAAGACTCATATGTCATTAATCGTACATGCCCTCCATTCCTCCAAATTCGTCTCCCCTATTTTTCTGCACCACTGACATCAGAGCCCCTCCAACCCAAGCATACCTAGCAATCAGACCCATTGACCTTTGAGCCCGTCCCCAACCCTGAGCCCGTCAAGCAGCAAGATCACCAAGCACCTACGAACGACTTGCCCATAGATTACCCCACATTTTTTTCATAGGTTTTTTCCCGCTTTCTTTTTAAACTTTGTAGTTGTACAAATATTTTTATTTATATTATAAATAAATTATTTTTCTATTAATTAATTTTTTTTTTGCCAATTGTATTAAATATATTCTTTAATTAAATTCTATTTATTAAATTTTTTATTTTGTATTTTTAATTAAAAATTACACTTGTGCGACGAAGCTAAGTCGTCGTGCAAAATTACGTGTGTCATAATTGTTTCATCGCGCAAACATTAAGGCGACAATATGTATGTTATTAAATTAATTCAAAATTCCGCTTCATTTGTTGCGCAAATAGTTTAGAGACGAAAAAGAGAAGTCCCTAGAAATTTCTCATCACAAGGCCCACTTGCTTTTATATTGTGCGATGAAAGCCTTCGTCTGTAGACATTTCTTGCGACGAGTAGTAAAACATCGGGCAATCTTTTTTCCACACGACGAATCTGGTCTCTTCGTCACGCAGGATCTTTATTCATGACCTTTGCTTGAAAAATTATGCGCGACGATTTTTGCATCACCATAGGTGTTGCGTGATGAAGAAATGCTTTGAGTGACAAATACTCTCTCGTCGTGCAAAGTGTTTATTGTAGTAGTGATTATAAGTCTTTTGCAAAATTCAACGTTAAAGGTAAATTATAAAAAAAAAAAAAAATCGCAATCTTAAAGTTAGCAAAAAACTTCATGATTAATGAAGTAGGTTTGCGACCAACAAGTATTGGAAAATGGCCATGTTTAAGTAGAGAGTCGTTAGCAAAATTAGCTTCTTTGTAAGCATGTGAAACCTTTATGTCAAACCATGAGCATATAAATTATGTAATTTTTTTCCGTCTTGAGTTATATGTCCGCTTTTCTTGTTAGGCCATACAACACAATTTTTTTTTTTGTAGTTTGTTAGGGAAAAGTGACTACCTTACTTTAATTAGGAATTCGCATTAGATTGAAATTCCAATTAATCTTGAAAATTTTCTATGTTGCTTCTTAAGAATTTTCTTAACGATGTGTTGTTGCAATTCCAAACTTCGCTAGGTTGACTTCTTAGGTCTCATAAGGAAAAACAATATTCCCCGATAAAATGAAAAAACAAATGAACAAACTGAAGAGAGAGAAAGATTTGACAAAAAAAAATAGGGAGAGAGAGAAACAAAAATGGGAAAATAGAGACGATGTACACAAACATAGTAGGATGTACATATATTTCCCTCATTCTCAAAGGTACATCCAAAAAGTACACATTTTTCTGATGAAGTCTCACTTGTTTCCATGAGGATGCATGATGTGATACTAAATTCACCTTTAATTTGTTGCAAGGTGTTTAAATTCGAGTTTTATCCCTTACATAAATTTCCTAAAAGAAAAAAGGAAAAAAACAAAAACAAAAACAAAATACAAATATTCTCACTTAATTAATAAGATCTTGAAAATTGTAATTAAGCCTCTGTGGTATTAATCTTGGGCATATCTAGTAGTTTTCACGATTCTTGTGCTTTGATTGGAACCTTGAAGTCCCCAGCAGCTCCAATAGTAGTACTATCCTTAGTGTTGTTACCCCCAGTGATTGATGACCTATTACTGTCGTCCGTGATTGGCAATTCATGAGCAACAGCTTTCCCGTCTTTGATCAATAAGGCAGAGGCCGTAGGATCTTTGCTTTTACCCCAAACAACAGCATAGAGGCCGATGACTATGAGAATAGTTCCAAGTATGCTGCAATATAACAAAAGAAAAGAACATGCACCATTAGGGTTTGGGGTTCATTTTGTTGGAAGAGATCCTGAGTACGTAACGACAATTATTGGTTAAAATATATCGTTAATAATAATTTGTAGCTAGCATGCATAATCATACCTTCCGAGGCGCACTTGCTCAGCTAAAATGATGGCGGCCAGAGCGGCCGTGATGATCATGGCCAGTGGGCTGAAAGCTGTCACGAAAACTGGACCTTGTTCCTTCATCACAACACCTTGCACATAATATGCAATCCCGGAGCAAACTATCCCCTATTCACAATAAGATTCATTTTGTCATACAACTTTGCAACAATCCCAACAAGGAATTAAAGTTGGTAATTAGCTTGTAATAGTTAAATTATATGATGATATATGGTACTCACAGAGTAAGCAGCTGCTAGAAGCCTGGAGTCCCATCCGATAACCCAAACACTCATGCTGTGTTCCACTACGAACGTGGCAACGGCACCTTCCAATGCACCCATTAAGCATATCAAAGCAGTGAGAGAGAGCTCGGCTGGGTATAGCTTTAGTGTGAAAGACTGCACCAAACGTACAATAATAATGTTCAAATTAGCTCACATTTAATAAACATTTCAGTCTTGCAGCTAGACCAACTCAATAATGGGGTACTATAAATATATATCTGCTTATATTTTACGGTTTAGGGTTTATCCATGAAATGACTGAAGTATAATATCAGCAAAGGATTTGGACTTGCTGTATACTCACTTGTACAATGAAGAAACCGGACCAACCACAAGAACGGGCTAGGAGCATCATGGTGCCGGTGACCCAATGTTGTTCACCGGATGCGGTGCTGGTGTGGTGGCTTTGTGATTGTCCACTTATAAGTTCAATGATGGGCCCTTTGTACCACGTCATCACCATCGCTCCTGCGACTGTGATTGCAGTCCCGATCACCTTTGCTACACTAGGCAGCCTCTTGAAATTGATTTTTTCTAACCTAAACATTGGGACAATGACCAAGTTAGTGCATATTAATAATTTGAATAAATAACTACTTGTATTTCTTCTTGTGACAAACGCTCCAACACATGTACGTTGTATATGTAATTAATATTGCTACTGCATGATGTCCTAGACGATTGTGATAAGAATTATGTAATGATCGGCTATGAGATTTTACCTGAAAATAAGTGCAAAAATGAAGGTAATGGCAGGGAGGATATTAGCAGTGGCAGATGCAAATGTTGCTGAGGTGTATGTCATTCCCACAAAGTACAAGTTCTGAGCAAAAACAGGCCTGCAGGAAAGTGACCATTACATGAACATCATAATTAGCTTTCAAAATGCAAAAGCTAATAACTTAAAATCTAGCCATGCAAAATCAAAATTCATTGTGTTTCCGGGGTATTGCGTATATATAACAAATTAGATCGACATATTCTTACTCGAGAAAACCAAGCACCATTATTCTTAGGAAGATCCCAAGAGTCAGTTTTGGCCTTATTTTCCTGTAAAACGAGTTGGAATTAAACAATAAGTTCAAGTAGTAACAACATATATAATTAATTTAATTAGGTAAAACAATTTACACGCGTGCGCGCACACACATATATATATGTATATGTATGTATCCATGCATGCATGCATATATGTGAGATAGAGAGACCTTTCAAGGACAAGTGCGAATGGTGCAATAACAGCAAAGGCAATCAAATGCCTGTACACAGAAAGAACAAAGTGATTGATGCCACGCTTCAAACCAACCATGCTGATAATATACATTCCTGCATATCCAAATTGCAAAGAAACCATAGCCACGTAAGGCTTTATCTTATAAAGAAAGAGACTCAATTTTCCATTTGCAATTTGGTCTCCCATCTTAATTTCTCTATGTCAAACACACACTCTTTTTCTAAGCTTGTTGTACGATTTACTTGTACTTCTCTTCTATGCTTGCATGTCAACACTAGAACGAGAAAATGCCTTTTTATAGAGAACCCAAAAGGCAAAAATAATTAAGATAAGCCTAACTGTTTCTACTTTCTACATGTCCAAGCACTAATCTTTGGATTATCTTATCCATTAGCAATAAACAACTCTATTTCAAGAAATTAAAGTCATTGTAGACTCTTATGTGGATTCCTATACGAAATGAGGGGTTATATTTTTATTGGGGGCCTATTCATCCAATAAGTAGAAATTTGGATCCCCCAACTGAAAAAGTTGGCTACGTACGTTATTCAATCACTGAACTCCCAATCCATGGGATGGGAGGATTTAAGAGTACCGCGGTTCAATCCATCTTAAATGAGGCTTAGTTAATGAAATATATGTAGTAATTCCAATGGTTACCATTTTTCTTACAATTTATTTTAGACGAAGTCAATATTTTGTACATCAAAATCAATCGAAAGTTGAAAGTTCATTATATATATATGTTGAGAGTTGTCCCACATCGGTGAGGAACAGGGTTTGCTATGTGCTTATATGGTCTTGGGCCACTCCCCATATTGCCAATTGGTTTTATGGTGAAACTTCAATTTCATCATGGTATCAGAGCGGGTTATCCTCTTGTGAAGCCAAATGGCCACATGTGCTCCACGTCACTTAGTTGTTGTCCATGTGTAGGCTTGAAAATCCGCCACACGTGCGGGAGCATGTTGAGAGTTGTCCCACATCGGTGAGGGACAAGGTTTGCTATGTGCTTATATGGTCTTGGGCTACTCTCCATATTACCAATTGGTTTTATGGTGGAACCCCAATTTCATCAATATATGATTGTTATTTAGATACACACACACACATATATATATATATATTTTGTTACTTTTAACAAAAATGATGGAAATAAGTGCATATATATGTTACTAGAACTGTAATTAGTTTGTTCATGTATTTGTTAACTTCAAAAATTTAGTTGAGAAAAGTTTGGATCTACAAATTGAATACCATTGTCAGCATTCACAATGTGATTCGGTATAAGTTTTCATATGAATTATATGTGATCATTCTTTATCTCTTAGTTTTGACTTGTTTGTGGAAAGTGGGGGACTCAATAACCCCTCAAACAAATATAGAGCATAGTGGTGTTGCATGATGAGGTATGCAAGAGGTTTATAATGTGGTGGTGTTTGTACATGGGTGCTTATAAGAGTGGCCACCACTTTAAAGACATGGCCAAGAGAACTCACTGTCTTATTGGGAGTTAAGTGTGAATGTAACTTGGCATAAACTCAGTGGAAGGATATGAAATGTCAGTAACTAAATTAATCAAGTTTTTTAAGAGATCAAATCACATTTTGAAACATCATGAATGGTAATCGAAACATGCAATCCAATTCCTTTTATAAAAAAAGGTACTCCTATAGTATGTTAATTAACATATATAATATTATATATCCATATTCCATCGTTCTTTTATAATCATATAAGAGCCCTTTGAATAGCTTCAAATGGATGATAAGTTTAAGTTGTTCCATGTTATGTATGTAATGTAAGCTTGTTTGAGATTATACCTCGGCAGCGTGCCGACGTGGGACTTGGTCCAGTTTCTTAGGTAACTTTCATTAGTGGAATTTGTTTGAGAAAAGTTTGAAGGTATTTCAACAAGAGTAATATTATGTTTTTATATCATATTTCTATACCATCTTAGGTGACATCTGATGTAGACAGCTGCATCATTTAAAAAATTTGCAAAACCCAAGGAAAGGAAGAAGAAAGACTCCTTGTATACCACAATCATCATTTAATAAACTAATTTTTCTTAATTATTAGTTTATTAAATAATAAACTAAATTTCAAAATCTAATTAATTCAAATGATGAGGTTGTTCACATCAAATGTCACATAAGATGATATGAAAATATGGTACAAAAATATGGTATGAATAACATATTTTATGGATTATTTTAAGATAACAAGTACAATAAAGCAGACATAAACAAACTCACATGTATTTAAACGTGAAAAAATGTGGTATTTCCAGCATAGCATTACGTGCAAGATGAAGCTGAAGCCTCTCCTTTCATTCTTTCATCAATGTTTTCTTTTCCATTTTATGATGTTGAAGCCAGCATAAGAAAAAATCTGTTGTCAAGTTGGCTTGAAGCAAACACTCTCAACCTGGAGGGAAGAGGTACGAACCCTATGCGTCCAGTTTCTGAATATTTGCATGGTTTTCATGATTTAAATATTATATAAAATAGCTAGTCCATTGTGAAGTTTAGCCTATTCTTTCACCTTTTAGTGTAGATAATATTGTTTGGTAAAAAAGAAAAAAAAAATTATATAAAATAATTTTCCTCAAAAAGTTCTTTACCACAAATATTCAACATAAAGACTATTTCATTTTTCTTCTTTTACTGTTTTAATGACCTAGACGGCTAGAATATGACGAAGGTGAGACGAAAGGTACGAAATCTAAAGTAAAAAAAGGGGAAATATTTCCATTAATAATAATATTATTTGAACGAGTGGGTTGGTGTCTAAAACTAAGACAACCAAGTATATGTTGAAACAGAATTATTACATAATGATAAAAGGCGTGGATGACATGTTTTGTGAAATGCATGAGTAGTACTATTGAATTGAACCATGACATATTGCCACGAAATGAACTAATGGGGAAACCAATTAGTGTAAACAAATGGCCAGTGGGTGCTTTCGTACTTGGATCCCAACTTGAGTTCTTGTTAGTGGAATCATACCTCACGCATGGAAATTCAAGCACTCAAGTTGTACGGACAATCACTAGTAGCTATGGAGGGCGCCTCTCTCGATTAGAAAGCGAAATTATTATTTGTGGTGATTGTATCACTTGACATATCAATATATGGTTACAAAATTTATTGAAATTATAATCGGTATACAACCAGTCGTGTATACATATATATTAGGTTTAGGGTTAATTTAACATAGAAAAAATAATAATTTCACCCGTGACACCAATTTTGTGCAAACCAGTGCAGGAAAAGTTTTATCATTAACATGTCACGTAGTTTTAAAATCATTCACAGAATTTCTGACTCGGCTGAGAGGGTGTTCCAGCTTTGTTTGTAGGCTGTGGGCTGTATCACACACAACAAAACACAAAGACTTTTGATGTAGTACTTGCTCGGGACACATTGTACGGGAACACCTGATGAAGTGGCTTGCAGAAGCTTCTGAGTGAATCGGCCTGATCTTAGGGTTAAAAGGGAAAGAACGATGGAGATGTTGCCAGGTTACAGAACATAAGTTGACTAAGACCGCTTCATTCCGTGGGTTTATAAGCACGGAATCAGTTGCAGGTAATATGTACTACGGATTTACGCTCGTGGCATTTATTTAACATTCAAGCTTCTAGAACAACTTCTATGATATGAGTTCACATTTACGGTGATATCTTGTGTTAATAACATACATAAAAAACTAACGTACATTTTGTATTATTAATACAAAATTTCATATGGCAATGTACTCATACTATGCGAATCCTCTACGTGACGCATCAAATGAATGCGACCCTACCATTGCTCATGAGTCATACAAAGAGTACCAATTAAGGTGGAAGGAAGCATCAAGCATGCAAAGTGATGCAATTAGTGTTTGCTTAGGTGAGCGCCTCCTTTGTCCTTTCCCAATCATTTCATAATATGTATATATTTCGGTGATGCATTCTCATGACTTATCAGATTGTAATTACTTCTTTATCCAAAATAGAGTAATTAATTTAGGTAGAAAGAGAATGGTAGAGTGTGCGGATGGACGCGTGAAATGTTGATGTATGTGAACTTTACTATACGACACATGTTCACTAGTAATCTTTTGAGCATGTGTGAGCTATTAGTAGAGTAAAATCTCTTATAGTAATATTCTATAAGGGAATAACCTCTTTATAATAATAAAATATTTAGGTCCCAATTTGGGGCCCCGTTATGTATAGAAACAAACTTTATAGTGTAATAAGTTATATTTTTTTAAGTTCCCATTAAAGAAATTTGCTTCTACATTGTAATAATTGTTAACAAATCTAAAACTATGCAATGTCACATGTTGATGCACAAAATTAGGAGGATCTTGGACCAACGTAAATCCGGCCGTGAATCACATAAACGCACAAGAACATAAAGATGTATCGTGGTTCACCCCAATGTTTGGGCTACGTCCACACTGATGTTGATTCCATTTACTGTATGAATGTATGGATTACAATAGATTGGCAAGGGGGCTCTCTGTGGATGCAACCCTTGCCATTTTGCTCTCTGTTTGGCTGAGAAGGTATTGCCTTCCATTGTTGTGAGGGATGGATCTGAGACCCTTTGTTTCTCTTTTGGATGTGAGGCTCTCCTAATGAGGGTGAGGGAGAGTCCCTTTTATAGAATAAGGGCTCTTTCCCCTTTTACATTTGTCATGGGCTTAGGGATGAGGCCTAAAGACGAGGCCCAATATATGGTACCAACATGAGTCCCCCAAGTCTTCAGTCAAAAGAGTCTTTTGGCTGGAGACTTCAAATCAAATCCATGTACGGGCCGAAGTGGCTAGATGTCTTGAACCAGTACTCAACACAAGGCAATGCTCAACATAAAGCAATACTCGGCTAGAGGTATCACATGTACGAGACTGCTCGGCTAGAGGCGATGCTCGTTGCGAGGCTACTCGGCTAGAGGCTATGCTCGCGGTGAGGCGGTTGCTCAGCTGGAGGCGATGCTCATTGTGAGGCTGCTTGGCTAGAGGCTGTGCTCGCTACGAAGTGGCTCGACTCGTGGTATTCCTCATTGCAAGTATCTACTTTATGTCGACATGCACTCAGTATGAGTTGATTCTTGACATGACTCGAGTCTGCTTGTCGAGTTCGCATATTGGGTTCTTTTAATCAGCAACAATGTTGATCAGTGGATCTAGTTGCTCAATAATTTTTGACAATAAATGACAGTATAAGTATGACCGTATAATGAATAAATCAAATTGACAAAGTTTGTCAAGGAAAAATATTGTACTATGTGCCTTCTATAAATAAAGAATTTACTCAGTTGTGTGGTAAATGATTTGTATCATATATGACACTATTAAGGGCAATCACATGACACTAGGCAGCATGTTAACAAATATCATAAAATAATAATAATAAAATATTAGATAGGTAATGGTATTGAGAAAACGTAATGATGTGAAAAGTAAAGCTCTTTTCTTTTTTCTTTTAGCAGATGGCAGACAATACCATAGATAATAATATAATTAATATTATGAAATGATCTTATCTCCGCTTTTCCTCTGGCTTTTTTAGAAAATGGGCATGGTGGGAACATGCGCTCCCCCTCATCTGATTTGCAGTGGTTTCAACCACGAGTTTCTTTAACTTTTTGTCTAAAGCAAGCCACACCCATCCAGGACCTTGCAAAGCAGCGCCTTCTGTGTTGATCTTTTGCACCAATGCATTAAAAGAACAAAAACTTGTGCCAATGGCCCAACCCACGTTACTATGAGGGGACTCACTGCTAGTTTGACTAATAGGAGTCATGGTACTTCGGAATATGTTGGAGCAAACTTGACTTTAACTCGAATTCTTCGGTCTTTCCTTGGGCAGCCGCCGTATATTGAATACATAGAGGTGCGGCATTGTCTAATCCCGAAGCCGAGAGCTCATTGATTGTACGATTGTCTTGTGCCATGACTGTCTCAACTTCACCCACTTGTGCCGTGGGTTCCTCTTGCTCAATCTCAACTTCGGCTTCTGGATTTGAACTTGATTCACTAGGCTCTTGATTCTTCCTTTTTCGTCTCAACTCTCGTTCAAAATCGTCGTCAAAGTTCAAGATGTGTTCACGAACCGGATGAGAGCTCCGAGTCATAAACTAGTACCTAAAAACAAGAAACAAAAACAAAGTAAGAATCTGGACACAAATAAAACAAATTGAAATAAAACAAACCAAGGGATTAGCAACTTTGCTAATCCCCGGCAACGGCGCCAAAATTTGATGTGAAAATTATGTTGACACACAAATTAAACCCTATTGATGACAATTGTAGTAATGATGCAAGTAGGGATCGTTCTAGACCGGGGATTAACTAGGGGTGCTAATCGACACAAATAAGACTCAAAAACACTAAACTAGACTCAATAGACTCAAAACTAACTTAAAACACTAAAAACAGCAAGAAACAATAAAAAAGACTCAATTCTAGACCTAGCAAGTGATTTGGACGAAAATAGAACTTCAAAGACTCAAAAGACTTAAAGAAAACATGTTTTGACTCTAAAAACAAGATTTAAAAGTAAAGGGATTGGTTTTGACGAAATTGGACTTTAAAACATAAACTTTAAAAACAAACTTTAATGAAAACAATTTTTGATGAAATAGAATGGGGAAAGGCTAGTTAGAGGGTTCCTTCTCCACACATGAAACATATGCATACAACTCGATTTCCAATTACTCTTTCAATAAACCATGAATGACAATGCCCCAAATTAACTAGATTGACCAATTAATTCTCAGATTTCCCTAGATTCATTGAATTGAATGGGATACGCATTACAACCAAATTATTCTTATCAAGGACCCTAACTATGGAATACGCATGATAGAGACACATATCAAAGATCATTAAGTTCAATGGAAATCATAAGCATTGACGAGGCATTCATAACTATGGGATACGCATGTTACTCTTGCCTAGGATTTACTTAACACAATCGTGACTAGCGACTTTTACTACTTATGAATATAAGTTAATAACGATTAGGTGAAATTCCCTTATACTCTAGCATCAAATTCATGCATGCAAACTAAGTGTCGACCCTCAATCAACATACATAAACATGTTATCAATCAAATAGATAAGTAAACCACATTCACGATTCATGAAATCATAATTGGAAGAAATCAAGTTATATAAAACACATGATCATGGCTTTGAATTCCCCTCTAACTATAAAGAAATTAGTTCGTCATGTTCGCAAATAAACAAAGATAAATAAATTTAAACATTGAAACAAAGATAGAAAACACCTAGAAACGCTCCGACAATCCAACGTCTTGAATGGCATGCACGGCTCCAAGTTGTCTTCCTTCTTCTCCTTGCAACTCACGGCACAATGAGGGTTTGATGGATGAATGATGTAGTGAAAATCTGGTAGAGGGTGATCAATGAAGAGGTGCGGCATTGGGTGTATTTATAGGCTGAAAATCCCCACTCCTAGGTAGCCAAGGACAAGGTTTTAAAGGCCTAATCTACATAGGATAATAACATACAATCCTATAAGGAAAACAAGTCAAAAACCCAAAGGGATTGGGAGATAATGTGCAGCACAAAGAGTGTGAAAAGATAAGGCTTCTAGAAACCAAAATCCCAAAGGAAATAGGGTAGAAAATTCGGCACAAAGTGAGGTTTCTAGAAGGATAATACAAGGCAAATTTTTAGGGGCTTCTAGAAAGGTTCTAGGCGCCATTTATGTAGGATAAGATTAGGTCTTCTAGAAATCCCATTTTAACCATCTTAATCTAGTTAGAAACCCTCCTAAGTGGCTGAAATATGGATAGTTTAGGATTAGGATAAGATAGGATAGGATAAGGTTTGTTTGGATAAGATAAGCTAAGATAAGGTTATGGATGAGGTTTTGGATAAGATACCTTATCTTGAGCTGATTCTTTGGCTTTAATTCTTCTTCTTCATGTAGGAAACCTTGCTTGAGTAGGAAACTTCATACATCTAGGAATCCATCTTCAATTAGGACTCCTACATTGATTAGGAATCCCAATTCATTTAGGAATCCTTCATTCAAGCCATTTCCTTCTTCAACTAGGAAACTTTGTATCTTCAATTCTTTAACTTTGAAACACCTTCCTAGCTTCATCAATCCCTCAAATTCGTCCATCCCTTGTGCCTCATGTGCATGAACTCCATTTTAGCCCAATTTTGCTCCAAAATGCTCCAAATTGCATCCTTTTGCTCACTTCGTCTCTAAAACCTGAAAACACATGAAACTAGCTTAAAAGACTAACTTTAACTAAGAAAACACAACATAAATGCATAAGAACTAACTAACTAAGGCGCATAAATATGCTCCTATCAGAAAACGTAATGATGTGAAAAGTAAGCTCTTTTCTTTTTTCTTTTAGCAGATGGCAGACAATACCATAGATAATAATAGAATTAATATTATGAAATGATCTTATCTCTGCTTTTCCTCTGGCTTTTTTAGAAAATGGGCATGGTGGGAACATGCGCTCCCCCTCATCTGATTTGCAGTGGTTTCAACCACGAGTTTCTTTAACTTTTTGTCTAAAGCAAGCCACACCCATCCAGGACCTTGCAAAGCAGCGCCTTCTGTGTTGATCTTTTGCACCAATGCATTAAAAGAACAAAAACTTGTGCCAATGGCCCAGCCCACGTTACTATGAGGGGACTCACCGCTAGTTTGACTAATAGGAGTCATATTTTCTTTTTCAGAAAACCTTCTCTCTTTTTCTCTTTCCTCTCAGTTCATCACAAGCAGTATTTCCATGGCTTTGTACAGTATTCTGTGTAATCTCTGAAATGAGTCCCTCTGGTGAATTATGTAAACTTCTGGTCCCTACATGGCCAGATGTTTGCCACCTCCATCGCCTAGTCACCACATCCGATCATCGTTAATGGCTTGTCCAGATAGAGGGTGCTGTCGCCCGTCGCACAGGCCGAATTAATCCTACGGTTCCAGTACTCCTCGAAGCCAGTGAAGTGAAAGCATCTGGCGACGACGACGGAGTCGGCAAGGATGCGCGGTCTCGGCACCCTGCTTCGGGTCATGGCTTGGAAAAACACCGCAATTTTTGGCCTTGATAGCCTAGAGACCACGCTTGTGGTACATCTTGGACCTCGAAAACTTACCCACCCTATGAACCAGATCTGGGTTTCGGGTATTTCTCAGGTTTCTTACTTTAGCCGCCATTGCGAGATCTCAGTGTCTCTGTCTAAAACCTACGGTTGGGACTTGGGGGAGAGAGAGAGTCGATCGTTGCTTGGGTTTTACAGATCCACCGTTTCTACGTCTACGCTTGCCATAGCTGATGCTCTCACAGTCACAACTCTCGATGGTTCTAGTTTTAGATGAGGAAGGAAAAAGGTACAGGGGTTCAAGAATTGGGACGATTGGGATTTATGGGTTTTGGCTTTTGCTTATGCTTGTGCTTGTTTATAATATGGAGATGAGAAAAGAGAGAGCATAAGAGGTTTCATTTTTGCATTTTTGAGAGATGGGTTTTATAGTGACTCTCCAGGTGTTTGGTTCTTGGGTTTCTGCAGATTCACAGTGGATATTGTGGTGAGGTTTCATGGTGGTGAGATGAAAAAATGAAAGAGAACCGACATAGCTTTTCGTGTCGTTTCCCACAGACGGCGCCAAATGTTGATGCATAAAATCCGAAGGATCTTGGACCAACGTTAATCCGGCCGTGAATCACACAAACGCACAAGAACTCAAAGATGTATCGTGGTTCACCCCAATGTTTGGGCTACGTTAACACTGATGTTGATTCCATTTACTGTATGAATGTATGGATTACAATAGATCGGCAAGGGAGCTCTCTGTGGATGCAGCCCTTGCCCTTTTGCTCTCTGTTTGGCTGAGAGGGTATTGCCTTCCATTGTTGTGAGGGATGGATCTGAGACCCTTTGTTTCTCTTTTGGATGTGAGGCTCTTCTAATAAGGGTGAGGGAGAGTCCCTTTTATAGAATAAGGGCTCCCTCCCCTTTTACATTTGTCATGGGCTTAGGGATGAGGCCCAAACACGAGGCCCAATATATGGTACCAACATCACAAATAGAAGTTTAAGATGAACTAAAATATTTCTCTCAATTTGTTTAGGACAATATTATTTTTTAGAGATGAGGTCACGTATTTGAGCTTGAGGGTACATAATAGATCTTCCACATAGGCACTTTCTTGTTGATGCCAAAATATTTCAAACTTTTCAAGCATGTATACAACTTCTTGGCATGAAACTTTAAGTATGCTTTTAGAGATTAGATGTCACTCTTTTCTCATGTTTACATCTTGGAATTTGCTATTAATGTTGTTCTTTGTATCCATACAACTTTCATTAAGGATAACTAAGTAAATAATAATATTTTTATAACTACACATCTATCAAGTAATAACCTCCTTATGGTAATAAAATGGATAACATTTTGAACCTTCAAGTTTGGGCGCAACTGCAAATTTATATATCATCTTTAAAACATTAATATTCATCCCAAAACTTGTATTTAATTACAATTTTAGACATCTGTTAAAAAATCTGTTAAATTAACCATTAAGTGATGAAATGGTTGCCACCTTTGTGCTATTTGGAAAAAACAAATTAAGAAAAAAAAATTTAATTACTACGTTGAAAAAAGTATTTTATTAATTTGAAAAGACTTCATGTTCTTCTTCCCCTACCACTAGACCTGGCATTCATGTCGTGTTTCTCGTGTTTGTGTCGTTTTCGTGTCATACCCGATAGCTTAACAGGTCATGCCATGTAATACCCGTTAAAGTAAATGGGTAATATGACCCGACCCGAAATCAACCAGTTAATATGACCCGACCTGTTACCTATTAAGAAAAATATATTTTAAATCAATAAAAATGAAAATGAAAAACATAATTGAACCTAAAAAAAATGTAAAACATAATACTAAATTAGTATATACATACTAAATTTCGGAGTTGACCCCTTCATGAAAGTTGTAAAACTTTTCATTACGAGTCATTACATTTTTCACACTTCTACAATAATTATTATTAATTTTGCACTCAAATAAAAAACACTGTTCATGAGATTTGAAGGGTTTTAAAAATCTAAACGACTATGTAACTAGGGCTGGGCATGGGCCGGGACGGGCCCAATTTTGGAGGAACCGGACCTTACCCGTTTTAAATAATAATGGGCTGGCTGGTCCGGGTAGAGAGATTTTGAGTTTTGGAACCGGGCCTAACCCAGCCCATTATTTACTGAACCCACCCCGCCCCGCCCCATGGGTCCATTTTTTTTTAATAATTTCTAAATTGAGAATAGGCGAAAACAAACAGCATCTATCTATCGAAATTTCTGACATAAAAACGAAGAATCTGAACTAATTGATAATCAGGTATTGAAAAGTTAATGCCATCAAACGATAATGAATGTATGAATGTAAACTTTGGTACTTTATTCAATCACTGAGGTCCTAGCTAGAAGATCAGCGACATACCTTGGTAGAGATAACGAAGGAACATCATCTCAAGAATCCTCAAGCACGTGGTGTCATCGTCGACCATTAGAACCCACAAGCCTGCTGGAAACCGATCGGGAATTGTCATTTCAATGGCGGAAGACGGTGAACAAATACCACCACCACCTTTACATGAACTGTAACTACTTCCAGTAGTGCTCACGTTGGATTGCGCCACTCTTTTCAAAGTAGCCATGGCCAGCAAAAACCACCCCCACAGCGACACAAAATACACACACCTGCTAACTATCAAACCTTAATTTCCCATTTCAATGGACTAGAATTTCCATTTGCAGTGATTGCGGCAAGCGAAAGTGGAGCAAAATGGAGGGAGATCGGCGATGGGAAACCTTAGAATTGGGGATTAGGGTTTCAGAAAACAATCAGACAGAATGAATCAGACAAATTGAGAGAGAAATGGATAAATTTCCGTCGAATTCAAACACCACCGACACCGCCTCAGCGTAAACCCTAGTTCTCAGGCCCACCTCCCGGTACCCTAGCTCATCAACGGCGAACGCAAACAAGTACAACGGGATTGGCTGCTCCATCATGAACTCATCATTGACCCTGTTGTCGGCACACCACAAAGCGTCGCCAAAGATCAGCGCTGAACAAAGTGTTGCCAGAGATCGAGGCCTGATGATGATGGCAGCGGACGGAGCGAGGAAGACATGAGCGAATCAGGAGGAGAAATAGAGGTATAATGATGATGGTGGTGGTGATAGAGGAAAGGAGATTCAAGGAGGAGAGATCAAGGAAGGAGACGGGAGAGTTGAGGGAATTGAGTCTGAGAATGAAATAGAGTCTTGGGAGTCCTGGACAAGAATGAGAGAGAGAGAGAGAGAGAGAGAGAGAGAGAGAGAGAGAGAGGGTGAAATCAACGGTAGGAAACCAACATAGGAAAACAACGGTTCGGGCTGGGGGCCCGTTTATTCCCATATCTGTACCCACCCCGCCCCGTTATTTACCTATACCCGCCCCTCCCCGTTTTGCATTTATAATTTTTGGACCCGTCCCGTACTCGCCCTTAACCTTGATTACCTGCCCCGACCCGTGGTTCCTATACTTGTTTGCCCACCCCTATATGTAACCATCGTCTAAGCGTTGAGGATGCAATTATGAACGTTTATTATGCTTTCACATCTTTCAAACTTATACATTAATGATTATGAATTTTGTTTATTTTGAACTCCTTTAAAATTACTAATCATGAGAGTTTGTATGGTTTTAAAAATTCAAACGATCATATACCCATCCTCAAAGCATAGAGGATGCGACTATGAGCATTTGCATATTTTTTCATATCTTTTGCACATGTAAATTAATTATTATATTTTTTTTAATGTGTTTGGTATTTTTAAATTATTTGATATTTTTATTTTTAATGTGTTTTATGATTTTTAATCTCAATCTTTGCCTATAATATACTATAAAAATAAATAAATAAATGAAACTTAAATTTTATAATTTATATAGAATAATAGTTAATAAACAATATATACATATTCATTATATCTATTATATTTTATAGTAATTTTTTTATTAGTTTAAAAAATTAAAATCATCAAAATAACTTTTTTTTATTATGTCGAAACAGGTTACCTGCATGTTATTATTGTGTAAACCTGTTAAGGACCCGTTATAAACGGGTTATTATCATATGACCTGATAATGATCCGATTAGTTATCGTGTTAATCCGAAACCCGCTGTTTTCGTATCGTTTACGTGTCGCGTTAACGGATTGTGTAAGAAATTTCCAGATCTACCTCCCACCCAAGCAACCATTTCCATCTCCTCCTTCTTTCTTCATCACCACCACCCATTCAAACTTTGAGCAACCACTTTCACCTCTTTCGGTCGAATCGAGAATGGCAGGTTCGAATATATCAATCTAGGTCAGCTTTCTGCGACGCCGCCGCATCCGGTAAAGCCTTCTCCAATAAATGCTTCTGCAATGAAATCCTAAACCTCTTCTCCATTGAAAGGTCGTTTCCGGCGGTGAGATATGTTGTAGATGGGGTGGGTCGTTGTGTTGTAAATAAAACTGCATAAAATCTACTTCTTTTAAAAAAAATAAAAAATTTAAATAGCTTTAAAATTATAATCGAAAACAATTCTATTTTCAATTTTTTTTTTCATATGTGGCTTATTTATGACATACGTATAAAAACAAGTGTGGGCTCCAAGCTTGTCATGTCAACACTTAACGGTCAAATTGACATTTTGATTAACAGATGTATGAAGTTGCAATTAAAATACAAGTTTTTATATGGAATTTGATTAACGGATGTATGAAGTTACAATTAAAATACAAATTGTTACATGGAATTGAAATGTTTTAAAGATATTATAAGAAATTACAATTGCACCCAAACCTGAAGAGATAAAAT
This sequence comes from Malus sylvestris, assembly GCF_916048215.2. Lineage (NCBI taxonomy): Eukaryota > Viridiplantae > Streptophyta > Magnoliopsida > Rosales > Rosaceae > Malus > Malus sylvestris. Next base: position 41,579,559 of record NC_062274.1, read on the forward strand.
GTAATTTACCTTTGATCCCAGTATTATGACTATATATATAGAGGTTTTACGGTATATATAGATTAACTAGAACTATGTTTAAATTTTTATTAGACATAATGAAGAAATAAGTAGGAGAAATTAGAGGGATGAGGCATGGTGTGATTAAAAAAAAAAAACTAATCTAAATTTCATGATTAAGAATTTTTGTTTTTTTTTATTTATTTTCTTTTATCGACCAAATCTTTTTATTCTTGAATTAATTGCAAGATATACAATAGAATCGGAGATTATATACAAAAATTTCAGCCTACAAGATTTAATTTCACCTCGAATACAAAATGATGGTATGGTTGAATTTGGGAGCAAGTTTATGATTTCTCTTCCAAGAACCTAGAATTAAAAGATTAAATCATGATTGTGTTCCGTAGCTAGAGCTAAATTCTTTTGTTCACATAGCTTAAGCTCATTCATCATACAATAAATCAAAGAATCCTCAAATTTGAGAAATTTTTTAGTGTGTTGGGAACACGGCTTGGTACCCTAGCTAAGTGTCATAGTAGAATTGGTTAGAATTTTTTTTTTCAAGTTTCCAATCAGTTGCAGTATTATACTTAGTAATTTGGGCCGTGTTCTGGACACACTGAAAATCTCTCCTCAAATTCGCATGAAACCCTAGTTTTATTTGAAGCATCACTTCTCCATAGAGTGACCATGAAACTTGAAATTAAAACTAATTTTTGAAAACTCATAAAATATATCATTGTAAAGCCCCAATTTTTCGAAAACTTTCTCCCAAGATAGTTTATTAAATATGAATACTGTGGATGCAAATTTCTTCCTCCTTGATCTTGGACAATTTTGCACCTACAAAACAATTAACACCTTAGGTTAAGGCCAAGAGCCTCGCGCGCCCACGATGAATGGGGGGGGGGCTTTGGCTGAAGAACCTCCGATGCCAAAGTTAGAATTTAGAGAGAAAGAGTGTTTAGAGAATTTTGGGATTTTTGCCAAAGTGTTGGAATTGGCTTTTTTGGTGAGAATGAGAGTATATTTATAAGGATAGGAGGTGGCTAGGGTTTTTTGGGTTTAATTTAGGTTTAATTAGGAGTTACAAAATTGATTATTTGTATAAATGGGGTAATAAAATGGAGAAAAGTGAAAAATGTTAGGAAAAGGGAGGTGGCCGGCCTCTTAGTAGTTTTAGGTGTGAATGGGTGTTTTAATTGATAATTAAGGGATTGATTAGGTAATTAATCCCTTAATTAATCAATTTTTAGGGAATATGAAAGGAAAATATCATTTAGCTAATTGATTAGCTAAATAATGGAATACAAAATATATAGAATAAATTAGGTTTTAGGAATTACCTTATAGAAAGGATTTGATGAAATAGGCTTTAAATTGTTACCGATTTTGGGCACTTTTGACTTGGTTTAGGGATGATTGTCCGCTGCTCGCGCGTAGGAATCCTAGTATGCCTCAAGGGTATTTTTGTCCTTTTTTACTCAAGAATCCACGTATCGCCTTGTGATTATTTTTGGCTCCACAAATACCCCCACACACGTTGAGCTGCTCGTAGGAAAGGGCAGCAGGTGTAGAGATCATCTTGCTTTAGGAAACGTGGGACTGCTTCCTATTTTAATGTAGATTCTCTCTTTAATAGGAAATTAGATCCTTCTAGGAAAGGGAAATAAATTTCTCTCAAAGCCTATTTAAGTCCACCTTAAGTGGGTTATTAAATCAATTTTGGAGAACGATTTATTCTACCCTACAAGAGAGAGATAGCTTAGAGGATATTTGTTCCCCCTCCTCTAGCAATTTTCTACATCTTGCCCGTGCAAAGGACCGTCTTTCATTGCTTTCTTCGTCTTCTTCATACCGCACTGAGGTAAGAAAAAATTAATTTTCCTTGTCTTCTTCTTGGATGGTGCTACCTCGGGGCAGCCGTCGGGGTGGTGCGGCATGTCGGCTGGCATGGGCCAGGAGTCGGCTCGGCATGGGCCGATGAGGTGTTGTGGCAGGGACCACTGCTTTAAGCTGCTCGACTTGGCTAGAACCAAAGGTAGCTTGTATGGCTGGGGCCACAGATTGTGGCGATGTGGCGCAGTGCTAGGCGAGTCACATGGCTCATGTCTTTTTGGGCTTTTGGACATGATGCGAGCTAGGCAGGTGATTGAGAGAAATGAAGAGGTTGCAGGCCTCATAAGCTGCTGGAATGTTGGGTTGAACTCCCCTGCTGGGTACCATGAATGGCGTTGGCTACTTTAACTCTCTTCGTCAGGAGAAACGTGGGCTGCTCCTAAAATAAGAGGTGAATAGGATCAAGGCGGATGCATTGGCTCGTCCTATCACTGTTGTGGATCCTGCTGCAAGTGAAGGTGGGAAAATGGATCTTCCCTGCCTGTTCAAGAGATACCGGCTAAGAAAAAACCAAAGACTTCTTTCCCTGCTTATGCAAAGGATGAAAAGTTGATTGCTGCTTATAATCAAGTGATCCACTTCAAGAGAATCATCGATAGGCTTGAACCCCAAATGTTGGAACTTCAAGGTGTACTGAAGATCAACGAAAGTTTGAAGAAAGAAGTGGATGAGCTACAGCGCGTCCATGTTGGTATGGGTGAAGTAGTTGGAGAAGTTGGTGCCTAGGCTGGAGCAGTCGGGGGTGATGCCGCTGCTAAGAGCTTCGCGGCTGCTGAAGGTGTGGCGACCGAATAGTCGTGGGATGTCCAGGCTGCTAAAGTGTAGTCATCTAGGTAGCCTTTAAGATTTTCTTTGTTTTTCCTTATAGCTCTTGTTTTGCTTGAACTCATTCGGCCTTTGCTAGTCGTTTATAAACATGTTTTCCTTAGCTTTTCTTCATTTTTGCTTCTTTTGTTCATGCCCTAACCTTTAGACTTGATAGACCAGTGGCAAGCATGCTACTTTTTGATAAGCAGACAAGCTCGTGTAGCCTATGCAGCCGTAGGTGTTAGTGTAGAACGTTGCAAAGTTGTTAGCCATTGGGTTGGCAGCCGGATGCCTTACTTACAGAAGCAGACAAGTCTGTGTAACCACTAGGCTGTTAACCTTGACTTTCTCCAATTCCGTAGGTTGCGTAGCAAGTATCACAAAACTTTAGGATTTGGTGTAGGTTATTCCGTGCTTGGCAGAGGTGAAGCTTATTGACTACGTAGCATGTCTGTAATGGATAAAACTTCATATATGCGTGCTAGCTTGTTTAACCTTTCACAAGAATGTGTGGTTGTATAAGTCTAGTGCGGCTTTACTGCTCGAAGGGCAAGCCGTAGGCAGTCTTCCAGAATCCGTAGGCTACCTTAGTGCACTCGATAGCAGCTTTAAGATTCGAGGGCAGTCGTCCATCAGATGTACTGCGTAATGTGCCCTCTCCATCTCTAGGGCCCGGTTCCCCACGGATTAGGCCAAGAGACCCAAAATCCTTCAGTTAGCTAAGCCTTGAAAAAGACCATTGCAGCTACTTCTAGGAATCCCGACGCAAGCCATCGTGCATCTAGTTATACTAGGGCAGCCCGACTCATCCACGTCTGGATATTCGGAGCGTAGAGTTTATCCTCCCGTTCTTAGAGAGCTGACCCATGTGGGTGTCAGGGAACTGGTTTACCCTCTCGCGTTGGAGGGCAATTAGTTTACCCTTTCGCACTGGAGAGCATGGTTCGTCCCTCGAGGGGCGCAATTCCTACAGTAAGTCCCTAAGAAGGGCGCGGTCTTCTTTTGAAGTGCAGGAGTGATCAGTTGTTGTAAGCATACAGCCAACCCAAGTCGTGATTACTTCTGAATTCCTCATTGAAAAACGAGTTAAATGAACAAGAACTTAGATGTAAGGTAAGAACTGCATAACAACTGGATAATCCTCGGCTGGTGAGGTAGTGCCCGTCGAGCTGCTTGAGTCTTCGGGCTTTGATGTAGCGAGAGGTCACACATGGTACTTCCTTAGATTGTAGGCGTTCCACTGTTTTTTTGATCTTTTTGTTGTTTTATGGTGGCGAGGGTGTAATTGTTCTTGCCACCTACTCTGCTGATCTTGTACGGACTTTCCCAGATGGGATCCATATTTTTGGAGCCTTTTCTACTGGCAGTGATGAAGGTTTTTCTTATGACCAGATCTCCGGGCTGGAACTGCCGGATCTTGGGCCTTTTGTTGTAGCTGGAGAGGAGCTGATGCTGGTAGGCTGCAATGCGAGTGATAGTCTGTTCGCGCCTCTCTTCTGCCAGATCTAAGCTTATGGCCATCTCCTTTCGGTTGCTCGTCTTTTGGTTGTGTGATATGCCCATAGACATCCTTGGAGTTCGTCTGGCCATTTTCTTTTCTTATTGGTGGGGGATTTCTTATGGCAGTTGAGGATTATCTTAGTGGATGCTTTGGCCCGCTTATTGCCTTGAGGATATCTTGGAGTAGACATGTGCTGCTTGATGCCTTATTTTTTGAAGAACTTCGCCAAATCTTTGCCCACGAATTATGGACCGTTGTCTGTGACGATGGATTAAGGGATGCCAAATTGACAAATGATACTCCTTCATATGAAGCGCTCTATGTCCGTCTGAAACATGATCGTCATGGGCTCTGCTTCTACTTATTTGGTGAAGTAGTCGGTTGCCACGATCATCATGCCTTTACCCCTGGTAGTCTGGCTGGTGATTAGCTAGGACTCGAAATGAATGGAAAGCTTGTTCACCACCAAGTCTTTTGTCATTCGAAGGCTTGCTGATGGGGTTTTGTACTCTGCTTCGTTGTTAGATGCTTTGAAGTTTAGAGTGATCACCTGCTTGAGCATTGAAACGTCTGGGGTGGCAAGAACCACGACTGCTCACGAGCCTTCGTAGTTGGATGCGCCGTCGACATGCAAACGCCAGAAATCTCCATTGAGGAAGCAGGTGTGGCTAAAGTGTGCTCGGCTACCTTCGGGGCGTCGTTGGGCCGAGTTGTTACGTTCATCAGAAAACTTTGCATCTGGCAGGGTCTACGCCTTTATCGTCGTCGGTTTGGATTCGGCGAAATAGTGCGTCATGATGATGACTGCTTGCGCTTAAAGGTAAAACTTAAGCTTTTGGGTTACAACAATTATCGCCAAAGTTAGCTTTTGAATTTTTAATAGCATCGAGGAGAGCTTTTGAACTGTAGAATACATGTAGTCAGGCCCCCAGCTCTTCTCGCATGATGGTAGAGCTTATTGCTACTTTAGATACCGTCAAACATGCGAATAAGTCATCCGCTGCTTCCAGGGAGGTGATATCGGGTACTTCTTCAAGTCCTTGAATGTGCATTGGCGAGCCTCATCCCAAAGTGCATGCTTCTCTGCCAAAGCAAAAGAGTCTGCTAGAGTTAGATCTTCTTTCATGATCAATTTTCCGAATAGCGGGTGGTCTGCTGGAAGTCCTTTTTGGAAGGCTGCTCTAGCTATCGAGTCATTGCATCCGACTATTTTTGCCTTCTCTACTTTGAACCTCCTCACATAGTCACGAAGCGATTCCTTTGGGTTCTTCTTGACATCGAACAAATGGTCAGACTTCTTTTTGATCGGGCGATAAGATGAATATTCTTTGGTGAAAACCAAAGAAAGTTCGTAGAAATTCCAGATGGATTGTGGCGGCAGGGTGTAGAACCAATCTTGTGCCTTGCCTTGTAGAGTGGTGGCGAATATCTTGCACATGAGATCATTGTTGTTTCGATAAAGGATCATTGCGCTTCGGTAGCGCTTTAAGTGTCTCTCTGGGTCTTCATCCCTTTTGAAAGATGTGAAATGTGGCATGCTGAACTTGCGTGGAGGCTCTGCCTGCTCGATCTCGTCCGTGAAGGGTGACCTGCTTATGTTGGTCATGTTCCGTCGTAGTACCTTGTCGGTGACCTCGTTGCGTTGGAAATCATGTAATCGCTTAGTCAATAGTCTCCCTACTTCTTCCTGAATTTGCCTTTGTTGGGGTAGCGGAGCTCTAGGCTGCCCCCAGCCATGACTTGCTGGTCTAGGCTGCTCTTCCATGTGTTTGGCTCGTTTATGCTGCGGATGCAGTGCATGTGGTGCGTTCTTAGCATGCGAACGAGTTCTTCGCAGGCTGCTGGTTGAACTTGAGCTGGATTGAGTGACTGCTACTCTCCGTCCGTCGTGCTGCCTACTTTGATGTGAGGTGAATGATGCTCCTTGTGGGCTTAGCCACGAATGGAGAAATTTTTCCGGAAGGTTGCTCATGTTGACTATCGGAGTATGACCCCAACTGTAAATGTATGCTCATCCGTGGGCCTAGTCGAGAGTGCATGCTCCTCCGCGCGCTAAGACGGGAATGTACACTGCCCAAACGTTCGGCTTGTGGCTGGTCGAGTGGCTGCTTGCCGGGACGCTGTTGGAAAGGTCCGTCTGCCTTTGTCCTACTTCGGGATACCTCGTCCGGGGCACGTTGGATCCCGATGCGTTGCAAAAGTTGATTCACCAAGGTTGTCTGTTGTGCAAGGGCGCTCGTCAACTCTATGACTTGTCGAGACAAGTGTTGTTCGCCATTTGGATTGGAAGAGCTTGGAAGGAATGCGTCTCATTGGGTAGTGGAAGGATGGTAGACTCTGGGCGCGAGATTTGAGTTAGGAAATGTCAAATCCGTAAAAAAATATGGTGAGAATGCCCCCGGCTCGATGGTAGGTCAGGATGGTTGAGATAGTCTTGGGACGACTTGGGCTGCTTGGAAAGCCACTGGAGCAGGATGGGCCGTGATAGTGGGTTGCTTGGCAGGAGCAGGCTGGGCCACGGGAGTGGGCTGCTCGACGGAAGCAGGCTGGGCCACCGGAGTAGGCTGCTCAACGGAAGCAAGCTGGACCACGGGAGTGGGCTGCTCGTCGGAAGCAGACTGGGTCACGAGAGCAGGCTACTTGGCAGGAGCAGGCTGGGCCACGGAAATGGGCTGCTCAACGGAAACAGGCTGGACCACGGGAGTGGGCTGCTCGTTAGGAGCAGGCTGGGTCACGAGAGCAGGTTGCTTGGCAGAAGCAGGCTGGGCCACGGGAGTGGGCTGCTCGACGGAAGCAGGCTGGGCTACGAGAGTGGGCTGCTTGACGGAAGATTTTGCACCTACAAAACAATTAACACCTTAGGTTAAGGCCAAGAGCCTCGCGCGCCCACGATGAATGGGGGGGGCTTTGGCCGAAGAACCTCCGATGCCAAAGTTAGAATTTAAAGAGAAAGAGTGTTTAGAGAATTTTGGGATTTTTGCCAAAGTGTTGGAATTGGCTTTTTTGGTGAGAATGAGAGTATATTTATAGGGATAGGAGGTGGCTAGAGTTTTTTGGGTTTAATTTAGGTTTAATTAGGAGTTACAAAATTGATTATTTGTATAAATGGGGTAATAAAATGGAGAAAAGTGAAAAATGTTAGGAAAAGGGAGGTGGCCGGCCTCTTAGTAGTTTTAGGTGTGAATGGGTGTTTTAATTGATAATTAAGGGATTGATTAGGTAATTAATCCCTTAATTAATCAATTTTTAGGGAATATGAAAGGAAAAATATCATTTAGCTAATTGATTAGCTAAATAATGGAAGACAAAATATATAGAATAAATTAGGTTTTAGGAATTACCTTATAGAAAGGATTTAATGAAATAGGCTTTAAATTGTTACCTATTTTGGGCACTTTTGACTTGGTTTAGGGATGATTGCCCGCTGCTCGCGCGTAGGAATCCCAGTATGCCTCAATGGTATTTTTGTTCTTTTTTACTTAAGAATCCACGTGTCGCCTTGTGATTATTTTTGGCTCTACAAATACGACTTCAACCTTGATGCAATATGGCACTTAAAAAGTCGCATGTGGCAATCTAGCTAGCACAAAAAGGAAGTTCATGTTGCAATTTAATGGAAACTTGTAGCACACGACTTTTTTAAAAGTATATCCTGATGGTCTTGACGATTGGTGGTATTACGACACAAAAATTTAGTTTAGGTGGTAAAATATCGCAAAACAAAGTTTCAGGTGAAATTACTCTCAGACCATCTCTAACCTTTGGTATAAAATTTAAAATTTTTAGCCTAGAAAATTTAGGTTTTAACCTAGAAGCAGTTTTTTGCTCCAACCCTTCTGGTCTAAAATTTTAGCCCCAGATTATTAAAGAATTTTATGAACATTTTAAAAAAAAAAAAAAAAGAATATGAAACACATGATAGAGATGTATAAACACATGACACTTGAGCAAACACATGGCTTTGGAAGATGGTAGAAAGAAAAATTGGAAGAATTGTAGGAGAAAAGTGAGTTTCGTGTGGATGTTTCAACAATTATATAGGTATTTATAGAGTTTTCGAATGAATTTTGAGTTAAATAATTTTTTATAATTATTTTAACTGTTGAATTTAAATTTAGGTCGTTAGATCATTTTTTTTTACCTTTAGATTTGATCATATTCGATCCTAATCGTTGGATTCAATAAATTTATAAATATAAAACAAAAATATTAACTAAATTAAATGTGAACCATTGGATAACCAACATCACTTTGAATGTGAGCCATTGATCAACTAAAAGAGTTGTTTGGCTCAATTTTATTGCAGAAAAGTGGGAGACACACCCATGTGGGTGGGGTCTCCACCAGTAATCTTGGCCTAAGACCCACTCCAACCCTGGGCTAAAACCAAAACTTTCCCTCCCCCCCTAAATCCAACCCAACCCAAGACCTAAACCAAAATTAAAACCTAAAACTTAAAAAAGGGCCAAATACCAGCCAGTTTTTAGCCCACAAATTGAAGTGGGGCCCACGGGTGATAGTGAAAAGTGGGTTGTGAAACCAAACCCCAAAACCTAGTCGCCCAACGTGCTACATGCACCAGGCATCTTCCCAGTCGAGGCCCACCCACGTGGGGTTGTCCCCCCGCGTGTCAGCTGTACTATAGCCCAACGGCTACTTTTCTTGATCCAACAGTTGGACTTAAAAAGGCCGTTGGTTACTCCAACGGTCCACGTTCAATTTTTTTTTTTAGTTTTATATTTATATATTTATTGAATCTAACGGCTTAGATTGAATACAATCAAATATAACGATAAAAAAATCTAATGGTCCAAATTTAAATCCAACGGCTAAAATAATTAAAAAAAATTATTTAACTCAAAATTCACCCAAAAACTCTATAAATACCTATGTATTTGTTCAAACATCCACACAAAACTCACTTTTCTTCCAATTTTTCTTTCTACCATTTCTTCCTACAATTCTTCCAATTTTTCTCTCTACCATTTCTTCTCATTTCCAAATTTTTCAAGATGGCAAAAGAGCATGTTAGAGGTCGTAATTAGACCTTTGACAAATATATTGCTTTATGTTTGGCATGGATTTCTATTAGCGAAGATGGTGACGTTGGCACGAATCAAAATAGAAATGTTTTGTGGGGTAAAATCGTTGATAAGTTCCATGAAAACTCCAACACCGGTCGAAGGGAAGCTGGCTAGATTCGGCATGGTGCTCATTTGCATAAGCGAGTTTGCAAGTTCAACTTCTGCGTTGATCATTTATGTATCCTCAATGTCAAGGAATATATAAACAATCGTGATTCATCATTATTCCTCCACGAGTAGATAATGGTTACACTTAACATTATCGTTTAGATTTTTAAAATCCTCCAAACCCTCATGAATAATGTTTTTATTTGAAGGCAAAATTAATAAAATTAATAATAATTATTGTAGAAGTGTAAAAAATGTAAAACAAAATATACAATCACTCATAGTGACAAACTTTACAACTTTCATTAAAGGGGTCAGCTTTGAAATCCAACACTATAATCCATAAACCTTAAATTTATATTTAACGGTCGATTGTCATTTACGCTTTAATCTTCTTACTGAATTTCATTTAAAATTTTTTTTTTGAAAACATGATCATCTGGCGGATATAAGAAGAAGAATGGTACAGGTCTTTGATATCATGTTTCGATATTTATGGTTAATTGAAATATGAGTCAATGTCATATATTTGTAGAAACTTTATAAACATCAAGTAATATTTTCACTAACCGTAAAACGCTGATTATAATATCAACAATCAAAACCATTAATCTTCCTACATCCTCTAATAGATCATGTTTTCAAAAAAGAAAATATGAAAAAACAAAATTTGATGAGAACAATGAAGCGTAAATGTAAACAACAATCAACGGTTAAATTTTGATCTATGATTTATAAGATTATAGTGGCGAATTTTGAAGTTAAGCTCTTCATGAAAGTTGTAAAGCTTGTCATTACGAGCGTTTATATATTTTTTCAATATTTTTAACACTTCTACATTAATTAAAAACCTATTAAAGACTTTACTTAATGAATTAAGCTATTAATTAATTTATACCCATTTTTTTTTCAGAAGCAATGGATGCTAGAGATTCAGGTTCAGTAAACCTTAGTGATGAGGAGTCCGTGGAGATTATAATGGGAATAGAATGAGATCTTGGAAGTGAAAGTCTAGAAAATACAAATACGAGTCTTGCAAAGAAAAAGGCTAGAGCAATCAATTTAGGTAAGCGAAAATATACTTTAAAGAAAAATCCATTTTTTATGTTTTGGATGTGACAATATGGTATGTATATACTTATTTAGTATTATGTTTTTCATTTGATTATTTATTGGTTTAAAATATATTTTCCTTCAGGTCATATTACCTATTAATATTATCATGTCGATTTCGGGTTGGGTCATTTTACCCGTTTATTTTAACGGCTGTTACACGACACAACCCGTTAAGATATCGGGTATGACACGAAAGCGGCATGAACATAGAAAACACGACACGAATGCCAAGTTTAGTGTTAAACATATTTTTCATGTTTCTAGGCACAACTCGAGCTCTAGGTTTTTTTCTTTCTTTCTTTTTCTTGCTTACTTACACATATTCAATTCACATAATAGCAATATTTTGACTGTAATGTATACACAATTTATGTAGAATCTAAAATTCGTAAAATGTAAACTTTGGTCATGCATTATGGTGAAGGTTCATGCAATCAGGGCTAAAAAAATATCGAGATACAACAAATCGTTGTTTTAAAAGAAATTGGATTACGTGATGAATATTGTGAATGGCTTTGTAGGAGTTCCTCTTCTGTATTTTAGATTTCCATCTTTATAGCTTGTATCACATTCAACATAAGAAAAGTAAATTGAATCAATAAAAGTATATATAAATTCAATAAAAATAAAATTTAATCAAATAAGAGTAAAACGTAGTACTCCCCTGAAGATGAATGAATTATGTGTAGCACAGTGTCAAGAGCGAGTTAATAACCTGTTGTGGCATATATTTAACTGAGGGAATAGTGGGGTGCAACATTAAGAGAAAAGAGAGATGGAGAAAAATGGTTTGAGGAATTTTATGTGTTATTCCCCAATTCTTGTGCCTTTATTTATAGTAAACCAAAGAGAATTTGTTACCTTACAAGTAATACAATCTAAAGAGAAAGGATCTTCTAGTATCCTAAATACAATCTACTAATGATTACATAATCACACATGTGCTAAAGGTATGTTCACAACAGATACAAGACTCCTCTTAAAATTGTTCAATTATTAGTTTTATCACCAAATGTATGTATAAAACTATCCACATCAACTATAGCGTATAAGTCATACATCAACTTTAAGGAAAAATAATAAAAAGGGCTTCAAAACTTTAATTTGTAACAAAAAACATTTAAACAATTTTATTTAATTTTAGGACAAAAAGAAAAAAATGCCACATTCCACACAACACATGCATACTGACGTGTGAGCCCTTTTTCACATGGTTTGTTAATTTTCTCTATCACGTGATTTTTCCCCATATTCCTTCATCTTTCCTCTTTCACCCAACTCTCTCTCTCTCTCTCTCTCACACACATCTTTCATGTCATTTTTTTGTTATTCATAGTTTCCTTCTTCTTTCTCTCTCCACCTGTGGATCAACTTTTGGTAGAATTTGTGGGCCAATCATTTTACTTTCTCACATTATATTTATCTTTATATCCTCTTTATTATTGTTTATTTAAAATCTTAATAAAGTTAACTGATTCTTAATATTAAATATTTTAGGAATAGTGATTGTCTAACAATAAATATTTTAAAATTAGCGATTATTTTTCAATTAATATTTTAAAATAGTCTCAAATAGTGATTGTTTCTTAATAAATATTTTAAAATAATGACTATTTCTCAATAAATAAAAATATTTTAGAAATAATAATGACCATTTCTCAATCAATATTTTTAAAATAGTGATTGTTTCTCAATAAATAAATGACTAGTTCATGGAATGATGGTAAAGGGGAGAGAGAGTGTGGGGATGGATGAGAGGAGAGAGGAGAGAGAGAGTGGGACGGGTATGAGAGGTGAGAGGAGAGAGTTAGAGAGAGAAGATGAAGAGAGGACAGGTGAGAGGTAAGATGAGAGACAGAGAGTGAGGATATGTGAGAGGTGAGATGAGATATCAAGAGTGGGGATGAGTGAGAGGAGAGAGGAGAAAGATGATTGCGCGTGACCCTATGCATTTTATGTACGTATCAGATGCAGGGGGCCTCACGTGGCTATGCGCGTTAGTTGCCATTTTTTTAATGTTTTGTTATTTTTTGTCTTCATTGTTAACTAAAGTTGTGTACATGTCTAATTTGTTTCATTTTTATTAAATAAAGATCCTTGAGTGTTTTTTATTTGTTATGTGTGTTAAGGGCCTATCGACTCTCCCGACGAAGGCAGAATGTGAAGGTGTTTTGTAGGGTATCAAGGTGTGTCGCCAAGCTCCGAGTATTCATCATCTGTTTTTTTTTAATTAATTTATTTATTTTTTATGCAGATGATAGCTTTCTTTTCGCTAGGGGTACGTTACATGAGTGCCAAAGTATCAAGTAGACTTTGCGTGTGTATGAAGTAGCATCGGGTCAAGCAGTGAATTTTGATAAGAGTTGTGTCTCTTTTAGCACTAGTCTAATGAATTATGACAAGCAACTACTTGCAGATTGTTTAGGTGTGCAAGTTGACTTTCATGATAGGTATTTGGGTTTACCAGTGCTAATCAGAAAGTCGATGAAGGAAACTTTTTCGTATATGAAAGATTGGCTTTGGAAGAAACTACAAAGTTGGTGTGCTGGTCTTTTGAGCTGCGTGGGCCAAGAGTTGTTAGTGAAAACAATGGCACAAGCATTGCCTATATATTCTATGCAATGCTTTCTTCTTCCCAAATCATTTTGTGAATAGTTAAACACTACGATTGCAAAATTCTGGTGGAGTGGTGATCCGGGTAAGCAAAAAATCCATTGGCTCAATTGGTGCCAATTGTGTGAGCCTAAACACTAGGGTGGTTTGGGGTTCAGAGATCTTTATGTTTTCAACCTTACTTTGTTGGCAAAACAAGCTTGGTACTTTATTCCGCAATCTAATTCTTTTACCTATTGTGTCTTCAAAGTCCGATATTTCCCAACCACTGACTTTCTTAATGCTCTAGTCAATGCCAATGGTTCATATGTTTGGAAGAGTATTGCCGCTGCACGGCCAGTGATTCTTAAAGGGTACCATTAGCAGGTGGGTGATGGGAAGAATATCAAAATTTGACAAGATAATTGGTTGTCGAAAGACTCTTACTTTCGAATGTTGAGTCCATCGCCGGAGTACTGGGATGTGGAGGCCACGGTGGATAAGTTTTTCGTTGCAGGTCTAAGATAGTGGCATATTGAGCTGCTACAGGAACCATTCTCTCAGGAGGAAGTGGAGCAAATTTGAAGTCTTCCTTTAAGCTTATAGATGATTGTGGATCGTCGAATTTGGCATTATGAATGCAATGGTAAGTTCTCTGTACAGAGTGCCTACCATGTGGCTTGGGCACTTGTCTCTTCTAAAAGGGAAGGCGCAAGTGTTTCTTCTTCTTCGCCTAACAATAGAAGGGACAAGTTGTGGAGGAAATTATGGAATGCATGTTCTAGGGAAGGTTAAGATATGTGCCTGGCGTGCATGCATGGAAACTCTTCATACAAAATCAAATCTTGCAAAGAAGCGAGTGACTATGGATACTTGTTGAGGTGTGTGTGGTTCTCATGGTGAATCGATTGAACATGTTTTACGGGATTGTAGCATGGCGATGGCGGTTTGTCTTTTCGGTTTGGGGTTCAGGCTTGAGAAAAAAGGCAATCAACAGTTTCTTCATTGGTTATCCAATATTGATGTGCACTCTCCTTCCTTAGTTTTTGAACTCTATTTGATGACTCTATAGATCCTGTGGAAGAATAGGAATGATGTTGTTTGGAGCGGGGCCTGATTGTCACCGCAGGAACTAGTGGTCCGAACAAAGGGTTGGTTGCAGGAGTATCAGAAGTGGCATAATATGTGTGAAGAAGTCCACCTGTCCCCCACATAAATGGAGAAAACCTGATGTTGGTTGGGTTAAATGTAATTTTGATGGAGCATGGATCCAACAAGATTTGCAGGGAGGGTTTGGTGTTGTTATACAGGATCATAAGGGAGAATTCAGACCAACAAGATTTGCAGGGAGAGCATGGATCCAACAAGATTTGCAGGGAGGATTTGCAATGGGGAAGTAACATGGTAGCACACCATCTTGCTCGAGTGGGTATTGGTGGTAATCAATAACTTTTGTGGTTTGAAGATCCCCCTGACTTGCATAGACATATTTTGTTCAAAGATAGTTCGTAATTTGTTATGTATTGTCATTTGAGGATAGGTCCTTTTCATCGTGCGAGACACTCTTTTCTCTTTGAACGGGTTGAAAGCTCTGGCAAGGTTTTATCGAGGCTCATTATGTACACTATCCTCAGTTTGACCGTGTTTTGATTTGATTGCAATGAATATCGTACTTCTCTTAAAAAAAAATAATTTGTTGAAATTCTTTTAATTAAAGTTTGGGTAAATTACATTTTCATACCTCAGGTTTGAGATCTATTTCAATTCCATACAACAACTTTAAAACATTTCACTTTCATACCTCAAGTACTATTTTATTTCAATATAATACATCCGTTAGATTTTCCATCCATTGATCTGTTAAATGCTGACGTGGCTGCCACATATATGCCACGTGGCTGCCAAATGTTTGCCATGTGGCAAATAAAATAATTTTTAAATTTTTTTTAAGAAACCTGAATTTTCTCAAAAAAAAAATTTTAAACCGACATCTGCAAGAAGAAGAAGAGGAGGGAGGAAGAAAGAAAAAGAAAAAAAAATAGAAACCCACTGCAAGAAGAAGAAGAAGAAGGAAGAAAAGCAAAAAAATAAAAAAATAAAAAAAAATAGAAACCTAGATCTGCGACAAGAATAAGACGCTGGGCGCTGGGGGGTAGGGGTCGCTGGGCGCGCCGGGGGGGGGGGGCGACGGGAGGAGGGGACGCGCAGGGGGCGGGGGTCGCTGGGCGCGCGGGGGAGGGGGGGAGAGTTTTTTTTCCTCCCCCTTCTTCTTCTTCTTCTTCTTCTTCTTCTTCCTCTTCTGTGTCGCTAGGGTTGGGGGGGTTAGGGACAAATTTTTTTTTTTCTTTTCTTCCTCCCTCTTCTTCTTCTTCCTCCTCCTCTTCTTCTTCTTCTTCTTCTGGGTCGCTGGGGGGGGGGGGGGAGGACAATTTTTTTTTTCTTTTTCTTTCTTCCTCCCTATTCTTCTTCTTCTTGCAGATCTGGGGTTTTTTTTTTTTTTTGAGAAAATTCAGGTTTTAAAAAAATATTTTATTTGCCACGTGGCAGACATTTGGCAGCCACGTGGCACAAATGTGGCAACCACATCAGCATTTAACGGATTAATGAATGGAAAATGTAACGGATGTATTATATTGAAATAAAATAGTATTTGAGGTATGGAAGTGAAATGTTTTAAAGTTGTATGCGGTTGTAATAAACCTCAAAACCTGAGGGGCTATGTAATTAACCCTTAAAGTTTCCTTAATTTTAAAACCATTTCCAGTGTGCTACTATGGATAAGTTGTGTAGACATGACCTATAACTGTCCAAAAGATGCTCTTTGATGAGTCATACACATGAACCAAAAGCTTGTGTATAATAATGTTTACATAATGGTGATTACTTGGTCGCGAATTAAAGCCAATCGCATGGTGTTTTATATGATGGAAAACAACTCACTTTTCATTCTTGGTAGATCGAACAAGTAATTGATGACATCTACTTTTCTTTCGTTCCACTTAATATATATAAGCATGTTTGTATCCATACAATAACTAGCCCTGCGTCAAGTCGCGCATGTACGATATAATTTCTGCCATACAATAACCAACCGTCAGCTATTGATCTTAAAAGTACTTCTCTCTCTATCATTATTCCATTTCCTTTTTGTTTTCCTTCCATGAACCTGGTTTACTTCTGGTAGCCATCAACTTTATTCCTATGTGAAAACAGCTTACCTAATTAATTTGGTTGAAGAGCGGACGAGGGGATATGCTACGTAGCTTTAGCCAATCAAAACTGATTAGGTTAGAAGGCAATATATGTTAATGTGCCTTTAGAACTGTGCGAAACATAGTCGATCGAACTTATCTTTTATGTATTTGGCAGAAGGAGAGCACAACAAAGCAGAAACGACTTGAGAGACCGATCGGAAAACATCTTAATCTCTCTTGAACTTTTACACCTAGCTAGTCGGAATACAGACGTAATAATCTTCTCTTATTCTAATGTATTAGTTCCATAAAAATTAATTCTTTTAAACTTAGAAATCTACTTATTGTACTTTGTTTGTACTATACTTGAACAATCCCGAAACTACTGAGCACAGGTCAATGTTATACCGTCAAGGACCCAGAAAAGCACAATGCGACACGTGTCAACATCAGAAGCCAATCACAGCGCGACACGTGTCAACATCAGAAGCCAATCATAACACGACATGTGTCAATGTCAGAACAAAGCTAGAAACTCTTCTATAAAAGTAGATCATTCTCCCACAATATGGCCAAATGTCATTTGTACTAAATCATTCACTAGTACTCATTAAAGGAGAGCTTGAACCTATGTACTTGTGTAAACCCTTCACAATTAATGAGAACTCCTCTACTCCATGGATGTAGCCAATCTAGATGAACCATGTACATCTTGTGTTTGCTTCCCTATCTCTATTCATTTACATACTTATCCATACTAATGACCGGAGCAATCTAGCGAATGTCACAAACTTAACACTTTCTGTTGTACCAAAGTTCTCACTGATTTTGGGCATCAACATTTGGCACCGTCTGTGGGAACGACACTTATTCCCACTCTCTTCAGCTTTGCCGAGCTGGTTTCCACCATTCGTACACTCTCTTTTAACCAGGCATCCCTCTCCAACATGGGAAGCGAAGGAAGCCACAACACACAGAATGACACCCCTCTTGCACCTAGTGCGAAGCAACGAAAGAATGAAGGAAAGAGGGTTGCTCTTCAAGCTAAAGTCGATGAGCTAGAAGCTCAGAACAACAAGATAACAATGAAAAATGAGGTCCTCCAGGAGCAGTATGAGAAGCTCTTTGAGACGCTCCACAAAACTAGGCGTACTCAAACACGCGAGCTCGTTGCCCCTGTGGACATCAACCATGATCTGGGTGCCCCCTAACACGAAGGGTCACCTCATTTCGACATGGGTATCCCTGATGAAGAGCGAGTTAATCATCAAAACATTGATCAACATGAGACTTTTCTCAACCCAGATGCTTCGATCCGAAGCAGAAGAAGTGGAAGAAGACACCTAATTGCATAAGGGTTGGAATGATCGAAAGTCGTTTATCGTGACTGCCGAGACTTCCTAAAGCAACGTCGAGAGAATCCCCTCCACATATGCTCGAAGATCAATGACCCAAGGGTTTTTGAAAGACTTGGTCCCCTCCCACGACCTAGGCTAGCTGCCAATCTAGGGAAGGAACGACAGGTCCTAGAGGAACATGAAGGTACATGGGACTCTGAGGTATTCCGACAGACTCGCCCTAGAAGTCAATACGACGAGTCTAAGAAAAAACCACACCCCCTTGCTCAAACTTTCCTACTTCTAAGAGGCGATGGAGACTTACAAAAGAAAATTCTAGTGGTACATGATTCCACTCAGGACCCCCTTGTTCTACAGCTCCTTGAGGAAGTAAACAAGTTGAAGGTCGAACGTCAGGCCGAGATACCTGACTGGAACCAACCCAGGCCTGACCCTCTTACAAGAAAGATCCTCGACACCCCCTTTCAAACGAAGACAAAACAAAAACTTGGTTTACAACTCTATACTGGAATGGAGGACCCAATTGAACACCTTAACCTCTTTGAGTCCACCATGGCACATTGGATGCATACCGACGAAGAGCGATGTCTTCTCTTCCCCTCCACCCTCTCTGGCGGAGCTCTGAACTAGTATTGCCATCTTCCTCCTGAGACAGTAGACTCATTTGAGGAATTGAGGAAACTGTTTGTCTCTCAACACATCTTCCAGACCGATCGCTTGCATTTTGCAGATGACTTGTACACTATTCGCCAGAAGTTGGACGAGTCACTACGAGAGTATGTCGGTTGCTTCAGCCATGAGTATTCTCGCTGCGCTGAGACAGATGATAAGACCGCCCTCAAGGCCTTCACGGTAGGCCTACGTGATTGTTTCTTCAAGTACATGATCAATGCAAACACTTGGAAGACTTACTCTGAGGTGATGGCACATGCTTACAACCACGCCTCTGCCAAAGCAAGGACATACCAAGGGAACCCCCATATGGTTAACCCCTATCAATAAGTGGGAAGTGGAAGTCAAGTTCTACCAAGTGAGGAGATATTGGCCATTCAGACACCTATTGCATCATCTCCTGCCTCATTTAGCTACTCGTTAAGTCACTAAATGTATCTGTCTCTTGGTAAGAGGAAAGATTTTTACTCTCAGCAAGCCCATTACAAGAAGAGGGATAAAAGTTCGTATTAAGACAACCAGGGGTGAACGTACCGTCGACTATTATGACTATAGGGCCAAGCCTCACTCTTTCAAAATGGAGGACTAGGTACTGAATGAAATGCTATTATAAGAATGCATACACATTAGAAATGTTTTGACTCTCAACCGTTTGAGATCTTTTGTCACACAAGCCATTCGGCAAATATTTAAAGAAGAGGGAATTCAGACAATTTCTTAGGAGTCTTTTGCGTTCCTAGCACTAGAACACTTGGTCTACGATGACCTACCTTTATATTCCAACTTAGAGCTTCAACATGCGTACTTTGACATAAAGTATGTGATACTAAGTGTTACAACCAACATGGTTCACATATCAAAGCATGGATCCTTTCATGCATAGCAAAACATTCATAAGCATCACTCATATCAATCAACATAAACATCATACATTCCAACACATTCATACATAAACATCATACATTCCAACACATTCATACATAAACATCATACATTCCAACACATCCATACATAAGTCAACTGTGCTTCGAAAGGGTTCAACATACTTTGTGTCTTCAACACTTGCTACAATGTGCCTCGACACCTTACCCTTATTCTCACCAACCAGGTGATGAAATGTGAAGAAGGAACTCATCTTCATGCCACCAACCAGGTGATGAAATGTACAACCTGTACTCTCTTTCATGTCACCACCCAAGTGATGAAATGTACAACCCGTACTCTAATATCATTTGGCAACTTGCCATTCATGCCACCAACCAGGTGAAGAAGGAACTCATATTCGTGCCACCAACCAGGTGATGAAATGTACAACCTGTACTCTTTTTTATGCCACCAACCAGGTGATGAAATGTACAACCCGTACTCTAATATCATTTGGCAACTTTCCACTCATGCTACTAACCAGGTGAAGAAGGAACTCATCTTCGTACCACCAACCAGGTGATGAAATGTGATGAAAGGTGATAAAGGAACTCACCTTCATACCATCAACCAAGTTATGAAAGAAACTCACCATTCATTCCACCAACCAGAAAACGAGTGGTCCAACTTGTACATATGAACTCCTAGCATTCACAAATAACAAAAAACCCTCAAGTTTTACAACTCAACTAGGGGAGCACTTATGCCCAAAAAGAGTTATAGTCACCAACAAAGTCTTATTGCAAACCAACAACAACTTCAGTGCATGACATAAGAAGATCAAGCTATTCAGCCCTTTTGCATTTGGTTCAGACATTTCTCCTTTGTAATAATGCAAACACTACAACTCTTAGAAAGCTTCACACACTCTTGATTAAGACAGTGTGAAGCAAAACCAATTTATGGTGCCAATAAGAGCTTTATCAATGGAGGGCAACCACAATTCTCAAAAGCTTCACACACTCTTGATCAAGATAATGTGAAGCAAAACCACTTTATAGTGCCAACAAGAGCTTCATCAATGAAGGGCAACCACAATTCTCAAAAGCTTCACACACTCTTGATCAAGACAGTGTGAAGCAAAACCAATTTATGGTGTCAACAAGAGCTTTATCAAATGAGTTCAACCACAATTCTCAAAAGCTTCACACACTCTTGATCAAGACAGTGTGAAGCAAAACCAATTTATGGTGCCAACAAGAGCTTCATCAAAGAAGTTCAACCACAATTCTCAAAAACTTCACACACTCTTGATCAGGACAATGTGAAGCAAAACTAATTTATGGTGCCAACAAAAGCTTCATCAATGAAGGGCAACTAAAACTCGTAGAAAGCTTCACGCACTCTTGATCAAGATTGTTCAAAGCAAATTCAATTTATATGGTTCATCCAAACCTTCAACTACTACAAGGTGTGGCTTGCATCACAATCTCTTGCTTAACAGTGTGGAAGCAAAATTTGTATATGTTGTCTCTCCCACAATTTCAAATTTCTAGTTTCCCAAAAAAAAAAAAAAAAAAGGAAATTGGGAAATTCAACAAAGCTTCATCAATGGAGGACAACTACAAATTCTCAAAAGCTTTACACTATCTTGATCAAGATAATGTGAAACAAAATCAATTCATGGTACCCAACAAGAGCTTCAACTCCAAAGCTTCAACTCCAAAGCTTCACCTACAAAGCTTCAACTCCAAAGCTTCACCTACAAAAGCTTCAAACCTACAAAGCTTCAACAAAAAAGCTTCACCTACAAAAGCTTCAAACCTACAAAGTTTTAACTCAAAAGCTTCACCTACAAAAGCTTCACACACTCTTGATCAAGATAGTGTGAAGCAAAATCAATTCATAGTACCCAACAAAGCTTCAATCTCAAAGCTTCACCTACAAAGCTTCAACACCAAAGCTTCACCTACAAAGCTTAAAATATATATATATATATTTTTTTTTTCAGAAATTCAAAAATTCGGAAATTCAGAAATTCGAAAAAATAAATAAAAAAATTTGCCTAGGCCTCCTCTTCTTTGGGCCTAACAACTTTCATAACAAATATATATGAAGGGGGAGTTTTGGGCTACCACTTAGAAAGGAAAATGGTGAAGTTTTGTTACTTTAGAAGCTTGGCTACTAGCAAGGCACCTCCTTCGTCAATTCCCTCGACTGGAGACTTGGGGGCTCCCACCATATGCTATTGCACCTTGATATACGGAAGTCTCACGACCACTCAGTGACTTCGATTTTTCAAGTTTCTAACCGAGAAGTTTTCCTCACTTGGGAAATGAAGGGAACACTACCTCAATCTACATGCTTCACTCACAAAGCTTCAACATACAAGCTTCAACAAAAAAAAATTCAAAGAACTTAGTGAAGAATGTTGTGGTGTATTTAACACAATACGTTGAAATGAAGCAAAGCTTATTTATTGATATCTCCGATAAGTTACAAATATGTACATATACATGAGTCAAAATAAACAAACAAGAGGGAGCCTTCACAAAGGTTGCTTAGGAGAAGTCTCAGCAATTGGTAGAGCCCTAGAAAGAGAAGGCACCAGAGGGTGATCATTCGGAGCCTTAGTACTGGACAGAACCCCAGAATGAAAATGCATTGGAGGTTGATCATTTGGAGCTTTATTACGCGGTACAGCCCCAGAAGACGAAGGCAATAAATGCTTTTGGAACAAACCCACAAACCTCTGATAATCAAGTAAAATTTGACCATCAAATTCCTGCATCTGGTCAAGCTTCCTCTTCATGTTTGTAGCATAGTCATGTGTGAGCCTGTGCAACTATTTATTCTCATGCTTGAGCCCTTTAATCTCCTGTTTGAAACTTATCACTTCAGCTGCCAATGATTTAACTTGGCGGGTTCGAGCAAATAGGTGTTGGGCCATATTAGACATAGAACCTGCACAATGAACACTGAAAGCCAGGGAATCCTTAACAGCCAACTCATCAGACTGTTTGGAAAGTAGTCTGTTATCTTTGGGAGTGAGAAGGTTCCTGGCCACCACCGCAGCGGTCATATCATTTTTCGTCACAGAGTCTCCAACGGTAAGATGACCAGTAAGGGATAAGAAGGATGGGCGCCATATGTTGTCTTGAGGAGACATAGCTACCTTTTCACTAAAGTTCAAGTCAAAACGACGGTCGGATGAGCCGGACATTTTCAGAAATGATGAAGAAGAAATGAGGTCCAATAAATCTCTGAAGTACAAAAATAAGGGGAAAATTCCTACAAACAATAACTCTCTGAATGTACTTCTTGCACACAATTGGTGCCCTTATAAAAGAAAGTGCAACATGGCCGTTAGTTCAAAAATCGAAGAGGCACCACTCTCCGAATTTCGAAAAGGCACCACTATTCGGATTTCGAAGATGCACCACTTTCCACACGTAACATCAGCTCATCGGGTACCACAGATAACTTTGCCAAAGATCTTTGACAAAGTTTAGACACATAAATTTTGAAGGTCTAGCTACCCTACTATTACCCAGAAGGGTAAAGAAACAGCACCACACTTGGATTTCGAAGAAACATCACTTTCCACACGCAACATTAGCTCCTCGGGTACCACAGATAACTTTGCCAAAAATCTCTGACAAAGTTTAGACACATAAATTTTGAAGGTCCAGCTACCCTACTATTACCCATAAGGGTAAAGGAACAGTATCACTGCTTGATAATTGGAAAGTCCCTATGTGTGTCAACCTCCATGCTCCGTGGCAAGGCAGACTGGCAAAAATGCCCAACCTTTACTCACATTCGAGAAAACACTCCAACAAGATTGCTTGCTCAAAAATCGAAGCGGCACCGCTCTCCGATTCTTGAGAGCTAGACTCCCAACATGATTACTTTCTCAAAAATTGAAGAGACACCACTCTCCGAATCTCAAGAGCCAGACTCCCAACAGGATTACTTTCTCAAAAATCGAAAAGGCACCGTTCTCTGAATCTCGAGAGCCAGATCCCCGACAGGATTGCTTGTTAACCGAAGAGGCACCGCTCTCAGAACTTCGACAGCCAGATTTCCTTGGATAAAGTTTGTTTGCAATCTTCACACGCAACATCAGCTTTCCAGATACCACAGACCACTTTTTCAAAGTGTTCTGACAAAGTTAAAACACGTGAAGCTTGCAGCTCCCACTACATTGCTATGACCAAGAAGGGTAAAGGAATAGCATTACTACTTGTTGCTAAGGGAACTCCTATATATGTCAACCTCTATCCTCCACGGACAGGCATACCTACAAAAATGCTCAACCCTTCCTCATATCTGAGAGGGCACTCCAACGAAGCCTCTCGAAATACTCAGCTTTCTTCCCCTCAAATAATACCTGTGCAAACCAGCTACACTAGAGCAAGAGTATCTCATATCATCAGGGTCAAAAGCAAGAGTATCCCATATCATGCTTTTTCCCTGTCTTTTCCTTTGCCCTTTTTTTTACCTGCAAGACAAGGAGAAAGAGGGCAATCTGTTAGCACTTGGAATTAAGCTTCCAGTCAGGAACTGACTGCCTGGAACCCCTTGCCTGAGTACTTACCTGGCATTGCTCTCGAGTACTCATCTTCAACATTTTATACTTCTAGAGAAGATACGACATCTGCCTGAGAAACAGATAGGGTAAGTGAGAAGGATACAAGGAAGCATGTGGAGATAAGCGTAACAGAACACGTGCCGATACATCCACTACTTTGTCAACAGTAAAAGTATCTCATATCATCAGGGTTGAATGTACTCTAGATTTGATGGACTTGTTTTGATCCTTAAATTCTTGAGTCGGCCTTATACTCTGGAGGAAACTAGAAAACCCTCCAGCTTCGTTCAAGAATAAGCCTGTGGAAAGTTACTTCTTCAAAAGCAAAAGTATCTCATATCATCTCTTCTCCTTTTTCTTCTCTTTATCCTTCATGCTGCCTGCAAGGTAGGGAGAATGAGAACAATCAGCCGAAACTTGAAATCAAACTTCTGATCTGGGCCTGATTGCTTACCTTGTCTGTCACCTATTTCGGCAGATCTCCTAGCTCGGCGACTTGGGGGACTCCTGCTACATCGTTTGTATCACGCTTGACCAAGCCTGAAACTACAAGTAAGTGTCAAGTGAAATTGATATATTACCTTATGCATTTCCACCAGTTAAAGATACCACTCCTGGATGGAGGAAGAGTACT